>NC_047136.2:28048757-28334113 GCF_009829125.3 Periophthalmus magnuspinnatus
TGATATTAGTGGAGCAGTGCTTACACCCCTCCCCCACTGTGGTTATCCCTTTACCTATGAGTTATACAGCTGTCTGCCTCAACTACCCTGGCTATCAATTAGCTGTCTGAGGGACAAAAAATCAACCATTTTTGTTCTACACCTCACCTTTCTCTCTCCTGCCTTTTGTCCTGAAACTGGGTGCTTATTAGGGAAGCGCACTCGCCAATTCCTGAATGAGGGATTTGAGCCGGGAGCTTTAGTGATTCACTCTAATGCAGTAACTGACTTGTTTGTTTTGTTTTTTTTATCCTGGCCAATTCCAGTGTCTCTCCCTTTCTCTCTCTACTTTGTGTTGGGCTCTATAATTACAGCCAGTGCTTATATTGGATCATGCGGTGCTCTATTCAACCCAAGCCTCAAAGTAAATACCATGCCCCACTGTGTCGAATCTAACCATGTTCCTGCAAATAGGACTAAGTGGCCTCCCGCAATGTAACGACCTTGCTCTGATTTGTATAGAAGACATAGTCACCTTTGTAGAGTGGGCGCAGCATATTCACAGACAAAAGTCTGGTAATTGGGTGGTTTCATATAGAATGGTACAGTGTTATCACCTGTAAAGGGTTGCTAATCTTGCAGCCCAGTTAAGTATAGCAAACTGTCCTTTCTTGCAATCGCATTGTAAAATAGAGGTAATATTGCATGTTTAAAAGCATCAAGCCGTAAAAAGGTTCAAATGAGAAGGGGCACTCACTGTTCCATCGCTGCTGACTCACCAAAAAGCTGCTATTTCAATTTCAAATCTCACAATACCAGAACATGTAGTTGCTCTAGGAAATACACAATGTGAACTTGTACTTCTAAATGCAACCCTCCATGTTCTTTCATTTTAGAGCAGCAATAATTCAAAGTTGAATTTCTCTGCTTTTTAAAAGACTGACTTCTGAGTCTGAGCTACACTGGAATATTGTATCATATCAGGGTGAAACCAGCAAAAAAACATTAAAAATAACAAAATAAAGACGTATTACATAGCCGCTTGATTTCCACTACCCGTACCAAAATATGTGCTTGTGTCTTTGGGCGAGGCATTACATCAACCAGAATGAACGCAGGAATTTGCTGAGTGTTTGACTCTGCCCCAGGGCAACTGTGACTGTCCCGAAATATGAACAAAGTGTAATACTATGGATCTCATAATCCAAATAGATAGACTAAACTACAACTACCAACTACACAGACAAAAGTCTGTGGAATTACAACAGGCAGAAATTGTTTGATAACAGCAACCAAATTATCCATTTATTCTCAGAAGCTTTTAAACATTACACAACTTGAAAAACAAGATGACTAAAATGAAAGCTCACTCTGCTGGTACATGGTGTTTTATGGAATAAAACACCCAAAACAGAATTAAAATCAGGAAACACACTGACAAATTTGAGAGCTTCTGCAGTGATGACACTGGTTAAACAAAGCAGCCAGGCCAAGCGTGTCTCCTCCAAGACCTTCATTTAACTACATTTAAAATCTCTGGTCTCAGTGAAATGGAGTAAGCTTTGTACAAACAACAGATGCAGAAAAGTAAATACCTTTTGGTCTGTTTTTTTTTAAAGAAGAAGACAAAACTTAACATTTATGTCGCCTTATTTACAGAGAATGCAAAGATTGTCAGCACATGACAGAAAGGGAGACGAAAGGTTAGCCAAAATGTGCTGAGTCCAAATATTGTCCCGCACATCCATCATCTTCACCTGGATAGAGCCTTGATCAGCCAGATCAGTCAACGCGTGCCCTGCTTCAACAATGATCCACGGTAGCACACTGCATGGCCAACATGTCCCCGTGCTGCTGTCCCTGCTGTGTACACTCGTTCTGCCTAAAGCCTTGTGTGAAACAAACACTTTATTGCGATGATAGAGATAAAAATACAAAAGAAATATTTCAGTCACCAAAAACATTGTGCCAATATTTCCACACTTTTCAAATGTAATTAGGATCTCGTGTTGTTTGCAAAATTTGACATTGCACGCTTGTTGGATACATTCTCCCTGCATTAGCATTGACTTGGTGACAGTTTTTTCCAGTGCAGCAATCTTGTTCTCACCAAAACAAGAATGTACTAAAACAAATGCCATTCAATCAAGGGATCACACATCACAACTGATTTGGAAAGTTGTTTATGCCAGATGCCCAAACCAGCCAGCCACATGTAATGACTCAATGTGACAAAATGAGTGGGCTGTCTTGCTCAGAAACAATGAGTAAGATTAAGATAAGCTTTGATTCCAGCTCCATCAGTTTGACCAACTAATAAACTGCCGTCCCTTTAAGAGTATGATTCAGTGCAGTGGTCAGTTACAACTTTATCACAGATACACTCTCCCAGGTTTGCTGACATGGGTAATCTGCTAGAAGCCGCGTTCCAAATGGGAAGTGATCACGGATGCTCTTCGCTCCTATAACTGCTAGTCTCGATGAGCTTCATTTGACTGGAGCCGGACGCTGTGGGTGACGTCACACTCACTCAGTCCACTGCAGTTGGCGATACGCACAAGGGCTGCAGCGATTAATCAACTAATCATGACTAATCGAATAA
Source organism: Periophthalmus magnuspinnatus (assembly GCF_009829125.3). Taxonomy (NCBI): domain Eukaryota; kingdom Metazoa; phylum Chordata; class Actinopteri; order Gobiiformes; family Gobiidae; genus Periophthalmus; species Periophthalmus magnuspinnatus. The sequence goes on from NC_047136.2 coordinate 28,051,339, forward strand.
AAAAACACATTTTTATCTTTATCAGGAATAGGTAGGCGGAAAATACTTTTTACAACAAAGACATGGCATTTGTGTCAAGTCAAGTATTATTTTAAGTATAAGTATTACTATTATGTATTCAATCAAAATGTTAAAAAAGTGTATTGTTGTGTATTTTCCTCAACAATACACTTGATTTATAAATATTCTTTATTTAGAAGCCTTAAGTCACCATATTTCAACCTTTATTCTGTTAAAACTGGATTTTAGAAGTCTTAGTGTACAATAGAAATAATAATGTGACTAGTCGACTAATGGAAAAAATTATCACTGACTAATCAACAACTAGCAGCAGCCCTAATGTGCACATCCTTGGACTAGGTACCTTATGGTTGGTCCTGCGATGATAAATATGTGATTTGATACAAACTATCAGAAGTCTAAACTGACACACTGGTGGTGTCTTTGGTATAACTGACATCATATTGTTGTTGGAGATGCTAATTGTGGCCAAATATAGCACCATTTTGAACCCATTAGCTGATTGCTCTTCTGCTGAACCACCTAAACAGAGAATGCTATGGACAATAAAGCACCAGTTTGTTTTAGTCCATTCCTGCTGTTTAAATAAAGCTCAGGCAGATTTGTGGTCAATTTGTCAGACTAATGCTCGTGAATGTCATACACAAGACTTAATCTGGACATTTAAAAACATCGCATATGCACTATCCCTTTGAATAGCACCGTCTTTATATTGTAATCCCTGCCGTTTATCACATATCAGGATCCCATCTGACTCCCGCTGCGATAGATGCTTTAGGCTTTGGCTAATGCTGTAGTTACACCGAGGATTAGGTGACTCAGGAAACCTGCCTGCACCGCGGCATCCTGTCACTAGGCCGAGTGAGAGGATTGGGCAGCGATGTCCGTAATCACACTAATATAAGCCTACGTGGAAGTCACAGGGTGCATAGACCGTAGAAAGTTATCAGAATTAGAGCGTAAAAGTAAAGATACAGCAGGGGTGCACTGTTTCAATTAGAGTTTTGCGGTTTTATCTATAGGGAAAAATGGCACTTTTCTTTACATCGTCTCATGAGCTGTGGGCAATAAGCCAATAAATATATGTTAAAATGTTCTTAACACAAGGTCAAGGTTTTCAGGATGATTATGATCCATATACCTTTAGTGTACTGTGATTGGTTAAATCCAACTTTCACTCACTCAAATCATCATGTGTGTTGAAAAGTATGTTGGAGCACAATTCAGTTTTTTATTGCCATATTGCCCAGGCCTGGGTCACATACAGTTCAAGTAGAGTTTATAACCCCCATAAAAGAATATACATTTCAAAGTGCAAACACCATAGAACTGTTGCCCAAATTTGTTCATATCAGCAGAAAAAAGCCTTCACATGGACAAGTGTAAAGACAGCACCTACTACAAGTGTATGACTGATCACAGTTGAGCTAAAGAGGCAGCATGGGGAGGAGGGATGGCAGTTTGAGTCAGCCAGAGCAGAGGGGTAGGGTGGGGGCACCTCAGATCTTTTCATCATACACTGAATGTATTACTGCTGGGCTGGCGAAAGGTGTGCTCACAGAGCGATTGTGCTGAGGACAGCAGGGCACGATGAATGGATGCTCCGGGCTCACAGCACTGCCACAGCACTGGAGACAAACCAGGGGACTCCTTACACATGGCTAATGGGCCGCTCAGTTCCCTGCCAGAACACAAGACCAACACGCACACACACACACGCTGATGAGCTGCACATAAAAGGCTTTCTCGAGGGTTTAAAGCACAACAAAACCATCCCATGTATACGCTGACATTTCTTTGATGATAAGTATGTATTGGAAGCTACATTCCAGGCTTTTACTTACTTACTCTTTGATAAGTACTCCTAATTAAAGGCTGAAACCTAAACCAACTTTAATAAGAGAATCCAAAGTGCAGTGTGGCTTAGTGGTAGAGTTGTAGCACATATACACACTCGCCTATCATTAGCTGTATCATTAGTTCCAATCCATCTCAATTGTTTTGGTCAAGGTCTTCAACAGCTCAATTTCATTTTCTGTGATTAAGGACAAGCCAGTATGCTCTGTGTCCTCCATTTATTCAGAATTGTAGCAAGGATCAGGATCAGCAAGGATATGTTTAGCTGTATTCCCTTTTGCCAAGAGTCAAAGCATAATGATGGAAAGGGTAGTTTGAAAAATTGCCAAGCAAAGTACTATATGGCAGGAGGTGGCATCCCTCTATCAGCGTAACATCTGTGGCTCCAATGGAATCATGTGATTTCTAAATAATTGGTTGGACGTTGGGCAAACGTGAAAGATGAAAAGAAGACTTTGATTTGTCTACAGTGCTATTGCAGAACACATTTATACCATTACTCGTGCCAATAGCGGAGCAGGTCCAGGCATTCATCTGTGCTGGGTAGGAGCGCTTTATCACAGAGAATCAGCAGCCTGGAACCTGCTGCTGCGTGTCCTTGCTCGCCTCATTTTGATAAAACGCGGTGTTTGCCGAGGATGGATTCAAGCTCACTCAGTGTGCTTCTAAATGGCTATTGGGAAAATGGCCGTGCCACTTCAATGCCAGAAGCCAAAAGGTGATGTTGGAGGCTCAGGAGAAAAACCAATTCAAGTCCGACCGATCACTCTTGCCATTGCTACCTGTCAGATGGAACAAATTGAATTTGTCTTCCTCCGGTGGCTTGTTGGAGCTCTAAACAGCGTATTAGTGGCTCTACTTATCAAAGCTGTCAAAGTAAATCTGTTTAGCCAGGAACCTGCACGACTTAGATCACCCCTCAGGTGACACTGCATACAGAAACAGCCACTGCATTCTGTGCACCTGATTCAGCTCAGGGAATGTCAATAACTAGTAGACTACACTGGCTTCACCAATTAGCAACTAGATTGAATTTCAAGGCTATGTAAGTGACACCACCAGGAGAAAATAGCTGTGTGGTTGCTAATAACTTAGATTGGATTTCATGTCTTATAAATCACTGCATTGCAATGATGTGTAGAATATTACTTACTGTATGGACTAACGGTATTCACTTTTTAATAATGTCACTTACAGCAGTGTACAAAGGAAATGTCATCCCATAAGACATCAAAGACATCAGCCAACAATGAGACAGGCAGCTCTATTTTACTAAAATACATATTTAGTGAGTACATTGTACTGTCAGAAATATGGATGGACAAAGAATGTTAAAATGCTACATTTTATATTTAGCAAGGCAATGTAAACAGTAAATATGGCAAAAAAGCATTTTGAGTTGAGTTTCCATTTTCTAGCATTTTAAACAATCCTGTTACCACTTTTTACTCTTGATTTGGCAAAAGCAGCTGTTTGTGCGTTAACGTGCAGTTTCGTCTTTATACAATAATTCCCAGTTTGAAGTGACGATTAATGTAAAAGGTGATATGACGGTGACACAGTTTTGACACAATTCTTGTTAAAATGCTGGTGACAGTGTTTTACTGTGAATCCCATTACAGTTGTGTTCAGAGTGTGTGAAAAAACACCTCCTGTGTGGTCTGGGACTATACCAATGCAGAGATGGCCACACATCCTCCTGTTCTCTTTGGGCCTGACTTGAGTGATGTCTGTATGTGACCCCAGCACTTTTACACCAACCTGCCCGAGGCCCTCCCACGGGGAATACCCTGTCTCTGCCACGCACTCACTGTCACTGAAGCCTCTAGTGCAGCATTGCCCTCAGGTCCTCAGACAGGGCTCTACTAAAAAGGCTTCTCACAAGGGGCAACATCACAAGGTCTAACATCAGACTCTATGCAGGTGATGAGTTTTGTTTTCCCCAAGCATATCATTAATAATTTTCACGATTTGATTAAAATCCGATTAAACAGTGCTGCACCTGACTTTATACTGTCTTAAAAACACCAAAAACTAAACTAGTTCAGTTTGCGTGGTCCAGATTTATAGCACACTTATTTTATGCATTCCAAGCATCCTAATTATTCAATGCAGTGAGTTTATAAGTGCTTTTCACAACTTCCAGAGGCCAGAGCTGAGTTACGCTGTTGTGGTAAAGCCAATAACAACTATCATGCTAAAATTTCATAGTTTATATTTAGTTCAGCAATATATTGAACTTCAAAATGTGTTATCGTGACAGGCCTAATCAGGTACAGGGTCTTTAAATGTGCAATTCTACATTAATCAAAAATTCTGTCACTTCAAACTTGTGAAAATGCTACCGTTATACCACATCTATTTAAGATGTATGGAATAAACTCACAAATCCTGTGTATCTTTTCATAAATATTCATTGGCAAATTACTATAGCTCTGCATTAAAGTGTCATTGTCCAAGGTCAGTGAAACATACTCCCTATATGCTTGGGTTTATATACTAACATTGCAAAAAAATAAATGTTAGCCCCTTAATATAGTTCTAGCCCAGTTCTGTCAGACAGCACTCCGCTACACGCTGCATCTAATAACTTATAAAGCATCTCAAAATCTGTCAAGTGGCTGTTGGGAGAAATTGAAGTCGCAGTCACTGTAGTTAGCTTCATTATCTATAAATAACACAGATTGTGGAGCTGTGTGTGCTAGTCTAACAGCAGTCCCTGGTGATGTCGGAGGGGTTACACTTACTTTAGGAAACTGTTTGACGGGTATTAAAACTTTCTGTCCCAGTTTCATGTTCTTGTTGATGACGACGTCGATGAACCTCTCCTTCTCCTCCTCCTTCCCCTCATCTTTCTGGATTTTTTCGATTTCTGAAAAGACAAAAGCAAATGTTGGTGTTTTAAATGGATAAGAAAACTGTTGTCTGGAGATGGGAGGTGTACCGTGCATTAATACTTGAATTACAATAGGATTTCCATGTATTGTAAGTTACAACACATTTTTGCTTCAAGAATAGACTATGGTAGAAATAAAACTGATACTAAATTGGCTTGATATTAATATTCAATCATCTTTTGGCAACAGAAAAGCTGGCAAGATTATTTTTAATGAAACCTTCTTGCTGCCAAATATTCAAATAACACCAATTATTTGGAGAAAAAGTTCCAAACCTGACAAAAGTTACTTTCTACAAAATGTAATAAAACATAAAAATGTCAAAACACTGGAAAACATTTTTAGAATCTGCAACAATAATAATAAAACACAGCTGTTATATTTTTGGGGAGAGTAAAGTGTGTTGGAAGTTTTGATACAGGAGGCACAGGAGGAAGAATCCACCCCATCATGCAACTGAATTGCTCATGTCACTTCTTTCAAACTATGTATAATACAGACAATTGTTGCCACAATGCAAAAATTTAAACTTGATTTCAATACTAAAGAAAATATCCGATACTCGATTCCAATTTTGATACCCAAATGATCATTTGAAAATCTCTTTTTTAGACAACATTGTACTTTTCAACACAGAATAAGAGTATTTGTTTATTATACCATGTTCTGATAAAACTCAAAAGGAACCTGTTCAGGAAAAGTCCAATATTTTATTTATTTTTCAGTATCAATACCTGCTTAAATGAGTATCTAGTTTCTACACTAGTTTTGGTATCAATTGGTATCTGTTTTTGGTACTTTTCACAACCCTAGTCAAGGCAAATCTACAGCCTGTGCTTGCATCCCTCCCCATCAGTTCTCTTTCTCTCCTCCAGTGTTATTCTCCCTATTAGCTCTGGGGCATGTATTCACTGGCTTGTTTCATTGTTAACTGTTGGCAAAATAAATCAAATTCCATATTTACAAGGATGTGGACTTATTATTCTCATCAACTGGATTCCACCATGCAAACAAGTGAACGTGTGACAACCAGAAAAGTGAATGCGCCGTAGTTGTTTTGGCAAAGGCACGACTTTTTCCCATTTCTTTCATGAGCGAGTGAAAAAACACAGTGTGGGGACAGAGAACCCCACAGCGACCCAAAATACTGCTGCCACGCTGCTGGCTTCTTTTGGGAGAGGCAGACTTTGATGTATTTGGAGATGTAACCTTGAACGTTTAATCAGATGGATAACATCTGTGTTTTGGTGCCAGGAAAATGGTTTTGCAGGGAGGGCAGCAGGGAGGGCAGCGAGAGGTGCAGCACAGCCCTCACAAAGACTTGAGGCTAAAAGCTCGACAGGGGAAAGGTGAGGCAGCGGGCCAACTCTATTACACACGTTCTGTTGGAGCACAATCATTTTGGTGAATAAAAACAGGCATGAAAACAGAAAAATAATATCGTCCTTTTTATGAAGTTTGTTTCAATGAGAAAAAGTGTTTATGATCTCTCTGTATGAGCAAATTTTATGTATTACAAGTAATCAGTGCAGAGTAGAATCTCCAAGGAAATACATTTGGCTCAAGACACTGTACCTGATTTTTACTGGCTTAAAAATGTGAAAAAAACATGTTCATTTTAAACTGTTTGCAATATTATTCTGCACTTTCTTCACACATATAACCATCCTAATTACTCCTCATAAAGACTTTATAAACTATTTTCACAGCTTTCAGAGATCAGAGCAGACTGTAGAACATTGTCCATCAGTCTCCTCTGTGCCGTGTCTCCTGTACAGTACAGAATGTGTTCAGAGAAATTTACATAAACGTTGGATCGCAGTGTGACTCTAAAGTGCTGTATGTGTGCAAGTTATTTCCCCGATAAAACCCACAATGTCGATGAAACGTTCTGCACCGACAAAGGCGCCTACGAAGGTTTGAACTTTGAGAGAGTTTAAACAAGAGAGAAATGTGAGAAAATGTTAATGCCTGTGTGAGAAAAGTGTATAAAGTGTGTGGTGAGGGGTTTTACAGCCAAAAACATATAGAATAATTGTAAAAAATAAAGCTGATAATTCACAGATTTCACCTATTGCGGATAATTTTTTAGACAGTAACTCCCACGATAAACGAGGGACCACTGTATATCAGTAGTTGGACAAAACAAATTTCGCTGAAGTACATGGACGAAATAGGGTACAGTCCCTTTATTTAATTACCGTTCAGTTAATAAATCAGCAAAAATGTGCAGAATGTGAATCTCAAGTTGTTAACGCAATGACTGTAAAACTGTAAGCTCACCCTAAACTGATCTGGGTGGAGGGTGAAACAACGCTATACCAACTGAACCCCAGCTGGCCACATCCACTTATTTATGGATAGAGAGCAGCTGTAAAGTGTCAAAGATCTGGGTTCTGAACATATGTGAATTTTTAGTTAAATCTGAACAGGGAGTTTTCATCACACACCCATGTTCATGTGTTCAAACAGGGCATATATATTATTTCAATTAGACCTGGTCACACAGTGCAAACCGTATCAGTGAAGCCAAACTCATTGTAGTTGCTCATCCGAGTGGTACAGTGATACATTTGCAGACTGTAATTAAAAGCTTTGATATGAGTTTTAACTGGGATAAAAGGAGTTATCGGCGAGATGGAGATATCGCCAAGCTTTGGTTTATCCTGGGAGGGGGGGGACTCTGAAAGCACACGTTCAGAGGAAAAGACTCTATTAATATTAATGCATTGCCTAGCAACATGCCAAGATGGAGCATCCCCTTTCCACCAGGCGGCTCGCTTCCAACCTGCAGCATCAAATGTATTGCTCAAATGTGGTTTGAAATTGTGTGATGTGCAATGCCTAATTTTGAAAGCTTAAGGCACATTATTTTCAAACTTGGAAATAAAAAGATTCCTTGCTAAAATGCTAGAAAAAACTGACTGAGGCAAGGTTATACACATGATGCTGGGAAATGTGAGGCAGAAAATCTAATCTAAGCCAGTACTTTGGCATCCTTAAAATTTGGTAAAATAGGAATATTAAACATGAAATAACTCATTGTATTATTACCGCTGTCATTTCATTAAAGCAAAGTCCAGAAGTTAAAGGCAATGTACCTGATATATACTGTCTTAAAAATATGAAAAACAGAACTAGTTCATTTTAAATCAAAATGTATTGCTCACCTACGCATTCTGAGCATCCTAACTACTCACCGCAATGAGTTTATGTAACAACTAGTATGCTAACTGTGCATTTTCTGATGATCGACTAATAATTAGACCCAGACAGTACACAGTTGACTTATTTTGTCCTCAAGAGCTGCTTATACAATATATCTGTACTGGGGCAGGATACAATTTGCTCAAATACATAAAAAATATGAGGTACAGGGCCTTTAAAGAGTTTTACACTAATATTATTCATGCTGATTATAGCCGCAACATTATTTAATGATGTTTTGCAGTAAAATGACTTAGCTCAAATGAATAGACTTATTTTAGATACTTCAAGTATTTTCAAAGTTTCAGCACTTTCCTTACTTAAACTCAAAATAAGGGAGAATTTTATAAAGCGAGGTGAATAAACTTGGGAGGCAATCAATCACAAGGTGCACCATGCCAACAACCTGCTGGTTCAAATGAGTTTTCTCTTACAAAAAAAGGCGACATAGGATAGTGCAAATGAACCAACCGTGCCTGTTTTAAAGATGAGACACAACACAGCAGTGAATGGAAAACTCCCTACCTCAAGTCATTATCAAGTGTTCAAAGAGAGGATGTGAGCAGGCGTCACTGAGACGAGCACGAGGTGAATTTAGCTTTTTTTTTGTGAATTCAGCTCTTTTTAACTGCAAATGAGCCAGGAATAGCAACGGGAAGGCTAGATCTGTTGCACATTCACACTTTGCACTTTGTATATTTGCTGCATTTTTGCACTGACAGTGCTCAAACTAATGCCTGTTTAAATACATTTGTTTTATAGATGAACCATGGAAATGTTATAATAGAGTAGAGATGCATTGTGTCGTGTAGAAAGTGATGTAGTAGTGCAAATTCCAGGGTTGCACAGTAACTGAAAATAAAATGGTACATTCCCACTCGTCCTAGCTTGATTCTGGTTTGAGGCCAGTTAAATCTTCCCTGGTCAAATCCTGGTTTAGTTCCAATTTCAAGTTGGTATAACCGTGTTAACTGAAGACTATTTCCCAAACACATTTAGTCATTTAGTCATGAATTAATGGGCTCTGTGCAGAACAGCGCCCCCAACCTCACTGTTAGTGTGACTACTTCCTGTAAAATTGTATCTGTGAGTTTTTTGACTCTAAAATGACTAACTATTTAAAGATGAGGCAGTGGACAGGGAGCTGTGGGTGGATGTCACTGACAGCATGTTAAAAACTACGCAAATAAAATGAATACTTCACCAGAGACGCTTTTATGTTTAGGAAGAGGGATGATTGTACGTCAGTGCTAATTTTGTGGCATAGTAAATATTAAAACAGCATCAAAAAAGTAGTATAAAAATAATTGAGTAGTTTTTATTTTTATTTCAAGCTTTCCAATTTTAATAAAAGTGACTGTAACCTTAAGACACAGTGAGCTAGCTAGCATGCTTCTGTCTGCAGAGCCTATTTCATTAGTTGACAAATTATTTTATTAGGATTATGAGGATTTATATGTAAACATGGAATGAGTTTTGGAACTGACTGGACGGTTTAATCTGCAGTTTACTAGTACGGCTCTATATTTACGGTCGTTTTTACTCGAGTTCCTAATAATTTGGGGAGTTTCGCAGGGGCATTAATCAATGCACATAGCCATAGTCTTCAGTTGACCAACAATTTCTTTAGTCAATTACAGCCCTTTATGTGCATCATCGAACCCCTTTCTCTTATCTTTCAACGCTGCAGCAAATCCAACAACCTCCTCAGGCTTTCCCATCTCCTCCTGTTCACAATCAATCAAATGTGCAGTTTTGGCTTCTCACTCTTTTGTCTGTCCTGGTTTAAAGTGGTGACAAAATCCTGATTGAATTTAGGGCTGCAAGATAATTTATAACTGAAAAGGCTGATATTTTTAGAAGTACCCTCATTTCCCCCATAATCAACAAAATATCCTGTATTATTCTGCATAAAAACAGCTAACCATGGAGTTTAGATTTATACAAGGATGTTCCGTATGTTGTTGTGTTAATTTCTTAGTTCATACGCCTATTTCAGTCTTCTTGTCAATGCTTGTCTGTAACATCACAATTAGGTATTCTTATCAAATTGTTGAGCCCTAACTGAATTATGAAAACAAAATGCATCACTAAAGCAACATATGGAAGTAGTGAACGGTCACAACCCGAACCAGGACTCCACTCCAGCCATCTGCATCTATCAAGTGGATGTGGTAAGAGCAGCTTGGTGGTTTAGGTCTGCGCATTTAAAATTCATAAGCTGCCAGTGCATTAGTTGGGATTATGCATGACTTTGGCTGAGTTCAGTGATTCAAGTTGGGAAAGGCTCTTTGGCTATTAAGGCTTGAGTCCAGAGACGGCCTGTACAATCAATGCAGAAGATACACAGTAAATAGAAAAACAAATGAGATTGGATGGTGATAATAATTTGAAAGTCAACTGCACTTCCCATCGTTGTACATCTAGAAGTTGTGCCTGTTTGTTTTTTTTAAGTATTGATGGGTTTTTAATTGTCAATTGCAATAATGTTAAAGGTACAGTATGTGACTGCTTGACTGGATGGAATTAGAAGATATGCAATGTTTCCATGGAAACAAGCAAGATGAGGCTGTCTTCCAGGTAAAGAAAGAGGTTTGTGGAGGTAGTCCATAGACTGCATAAAGACTCAGTAAGTGTGATGTCAGCCATAGTGTTCGGCTCCAGTCAAATGAAGCTCATCAAGGCTAACAGTTACAGCGGCCAATTTGGAATTTTGACTGCACGTGTCATAGCAACCAAAGAGCCAAACAGGAGTGAGACCATTGAAGGTAACACCCCTTCCCAACCTCACCGCTGGTTTAGTATGGAGCGGGCACTTAGCAACACTGTCAATCAAACCTGTTGCTAACGCTAGTGGAAGCGACCTTGAGGAAAGAAGGCCTGATCATGTAGAGCGGGTTAATAGGAGCAATTTAAAGTCAGAATGATGAGGTTCACAACAGCAGTTACAGAGAGAGGAACGACAGTTTTCTGATGCAAAGCAAATTGAAGAAGAGTCAATGGAGCCAAAGTGCGCCCATGATCACTTCCTATTTGTAGCGCGGCAGCGAGCAGTATATGAGATAGCTTGATCTGTGTAAGAACAGGTTTATCACTGCAATAAACACAACCAAAATGAAAAAATCAACACATATATTGTTGTATTTGATGCCATTTGTCTGTCAGCTTATGGTCAACACATACTGGGTAGTTGTAAGACATTTAGGGCTCTATACCTGTGGTACACTATTTTTGAGGATGTTACAAAATGTATATCACAAATGAAATACAATAATTCTACCATTTGAGTGTGAAAAAGAAAATTTAGGCCTAACAATCCATAACATATGATAGTGTATTGCCATAATTGTCCGGGAATAAATGACTTCAAAGCACCAGAAATCAAACAGCAATGAGTACTCCCTCGAGCCAGCCGCAGAGGCCAATGTTGTTTTAATTCCAATTTGACAAATGACACCGGGTCAGCAGCTCTTTAATAAGCCAGTGCTCGGACAAACACATTGTTAAATATTACGAGTGGACTGAAAGGTCACAGCTCAGTGAAGCCAGAGCTGCATTTTGTACTGAAGAACCGAAGATGTCCTCTGGAAGTGATGAAGTATCAAAAGGCATAAAACCAAAGCAAACAGCTGAGTGTGTGGGGAAAAGAAAAGGTGAGAACATGTTTTGGATGACTATACCATTTCAGTTGGAGAGGTAAAATGTATTTATTTAAACACTGGTGCAGCTTTATGTTTATCTACTACACTTAACAATGTTCTCTGTGGCGTGTTACCTTTTCACAGCCGGTAAAAGAGTGCCAGTGTTGTGTTATGGTCAATGATAATCGAAAACATTTTTTGAATCTGTTCAAAAGCTATGTTTGCCTTTATTTGGGATGACGCTGGCTCAGGTGGTGGAGTGGTCATCTTTTAAGCTGAACATGAGGCAAGACACATCTCTCACTTTGCCAACGTATGAATTTGGTTGTTGTGTTAAAGATGGTCATAAAGGCAGCCACTGGAATATGGACGCCCTGATCCCCAGTCTGAAAACACTCTTGTGCTGGTAACTGGTCGTTCTTAACTCCTCCATATGGAAAATACCTGCCTGTATTGTCAGAGGCAGGACTTCTTTCTAAATATTAATTGACTGAATACAGACTGTTAGACCCCAATCATAAATTGAACTAAATTGACCATTTCACTTTCTTTTCAATTTGCACACATCTTAGTCCCTCACCTGCACAGAACAGTTTAGTGCACGCCGTAAATGATTGAATTGAAAATGAAAGAAGTTTCTCTTTCGCTTCAGCAAATGTAGGAACCAATAAACACATATCTGGAGCAAATGACAGAGCTGCAGTTTACAGGCGGCTTTGTGCCATTGTCTGCGTGCCACTGATGCACTCTTATTATTCTGCTGTTTTGCAATTACGGGTCAGAAGTGGAAGCGGAATGTTGTGTCATTAGTTTCATTTTCCAATTTCTTTTGGCTAAAACAATCTTATTAGGAATAAATCAAAAGACATAGAAGTCATTTAACATAGTCCCCTGAAATAGAAGGAACAAAGGAGAATGTTGTGTCTCTTCTGGAAGACTTCTCTCACGCTGATATCAAATGCTGTTTTTGGTATTGCTTAAAAAGAGCACAAATTGAACTTGTTTGTCATCTTGTGCCAACTCATTATGATAACTTAATGCATAATAATTAAGAAGAGACAACTGCACACGCATCGAGCACAACTGTTGGATTTGTATTTTACTTAGGTTACAAGTAAACACTGAAGAGTGGCAACAGCGACTCTTCTGTACGACAGGGCTGGATTTGAATGAGACACTGCCATTTCACAGTCCCATTAAACTAGGACAGCGCTGGTCCCTGGGCAGTGCTTTTAGGCAGTGCTTTTAGTTCTTTTGGCCTGTCTGTAAATGCTTCACCGCGGGGTGACAGACTGTGAGATTATGAAACAGTGCCAGAAACACTTTGGCCCACACACTCTTCATGTGATCCACCACACACATTTAGCGTGAACCTCGGTGTCAAGGCTGTGACCCCGACAGAGAAACACACACACAGAAAAAGCTGCAGCTCTCCGACTCGTGTCCGTCCTGAAATCTCTATTTCAGTGCGGCTCCTCCATTGCCTTGACAAGGTCAGCCTGGCAGCAGGAATTCGTCTCGCCCCCTAATCTGGAGATTACATTCTCAGCGGCCGGCGAGTCCCTCCTCCTCTCTCTTCTTCCCTCTCTGCCTCTGTGGCTGCCAGTCTGGCACTCTGCTGTGAGCTAACGAGCCAAGACCCACGCACACTGTACAGATAATGTCCACGGATTAACACGGATAGCCCCTCTAGTGATGCCTCTTTCATTTCACTACTCAGCCCGTCAAGCATCGGAAACAAATCCAGCCACTTACACCCCTCTGCACTGAGGGACACGAGAGTCTTCCAAACAGTGGGTCTACAGTTCTAAGGGCACACTCTCTAGGTATAGTTTTACCTCAACATGAAACGTAGTCACTTTTTACCTTGAATAAACTTGTTTCAGATTTGGTCTGTGGTTATTGAACAAAGTATCCTGTATCTATCTCTGACGTCTCCAGACAAAAAAAGCACAAGTGTTGCTGACCCAGTGGCATAAACTTTAAGATCTTTCTAGAAAGAGGCACATCCTAAAGAGTAAACATAAGGATTGGGGGTTAGCTTGCAACTATAACTCTATACAAAAAAAAATAAAAAATAAAAAAAATCATATTTTTTAAATAATTTTGAAGAGTCTCAAAATGCCTGTGTGGTGGTGTCAATGGGAGAAAGACATGGATATGACTCTAACTACTCTTGTAAGACCTGATGTACAGCAGCCTACTCCACTGGATTCCATCTCTAGAGCATTAAGCTCTGCTCTTCTGTGCAGAATTATGGCCTCTGCTGGGATGTGATATTAAGAGTAATGTTGAAATGCCTGTATAAGAACATTAAAGATTCCTGAAGATCCCCTTAGGTATCAGGGTTGTTCAAAGTGCACGCTCTCTGATTTTTAAGACTATTAACATTTTTTCTCTTTTTTACCCAAGAAGTGCCAGAAGTGCTCAAGGCTTCTTACCTTGCTAGGCATCATGTCTCAGCCATGTTTTCTTATCATTAGGATTTCTAACAGACCGTTTATCTTGGCACGTATTTAAACAGAGATTGAGGAAGGTTTCAGAGGATTCAGTTTGACAAATTGTATCTAATCCGTGAAATTACGAGCAGCTGCACAAGGCATATTAGGTGAAGTGGAGTCAGAGATTGTTTCTAGAACGATTGCTTCAAGAATCCTACGGTTTTCTTAACTATCAGTTGCTACATTTAGCTACATGTTTCAGATATTTGATCAGACATATGAGTAAACTTTAAACTTTCAGCCCTTTTTAGTAATGATTACTTTTGTTAGTAATGATAGTCAAAAATATATAATGTGAAGTTAATTAAAGCGTATAAGATAGAATCAGAAAACTTTCTTTTTAGCATTAGCATTTCTACAAACAGCAAGTGCAGAAAAGTCAACATAGGCAGACCCACCTCCTGCTCCTTAGATGATAAAGATGGAAGCATTGCCGCTGTTAGCGCTAGATCAGCTGTGAGGAAGATGCCTTAGCAGCTGGTTTGCAATGAATAAACAATGCTAGTTTACTAATGATCAACAATGAGTTTACGTGGTCTGTTTTACCAATACACCACAAGATTGTATTGATAAAGTAGTTTGATAATAAACAACAAACCATGTGGAGAACATGCAAACTGCAGAAGACTGAAATTGACTATGTTTTTTGTGAATTTTTTTTTTTTTTCATTGCTCAAGTTGTAGATATAAGAGTACTTTTTAGCAGCATACTTTTACTCCTACTTGAGTAATATTTTTATTGAGGAAACGGTAGTCTTACTTGAGTAAACGTTTTGTGTTACTCTTCCCATATGTGTAAGGTCATTTTCACACTGCCACTAGGTCGACATAAAAGAGCATTGGTGCACTTGTGTCAATGTGAACATGAAACAGGAGGTCTCTGAGCACCTCCATGCGCCCTCTGGAAGAGCGTGGTGTGAACGTGGCCGACCTAGGGCCAACATATGTAGTCCGATATGAGCAGAAGTGTTCTGATCTGCACTCTGATCACGTATGTTTGTGTGAATGGGCACTGCAGAGCTGCTCTTTGACACGTTCGCCTTACGAGGCCTTTTCGATCAACTTACCATCAGCGACACGTCTCCACCAGCCTACGTCTGAGCATGTGTGTCGTTTTCACTATTGTCACCAGCGTGCAAAGTCCTCACTGTATATTTAGCCACAGGTGAAAGAACAGACCAGCACCAGGAAAGGAAGCATGTGCATGTGTATTGACGGGGCTCTGTCCACTTGAAGCTCTTTGTCATAATAATAAGTCCAGCGATCAGCTGATGAACTCTCACGTGGCGTGTTTGGGGTGAATGATGTGATGTGAACAAAGCCGACACAAAAGTAAAGTCAACAGATCTAAATCTAGTGCACATTGGGGTGAAAACGACCTAAGTCCTAAAGTGACAAAAGCTTTATACTGGGATAGAAAATATTTGCACATTTGTGTTTCTTGCATCGCTCCTTATTCTTGAGTAGCAGTTTTCACAAATACTTTTTTACTCTTTAATTTCTGTGACCACTACTTTGCACTTCTTGAGTAATATTATTTTGAAGGAACCTTATTTGAGTACAATTTTTGGCTACTCTGCCACCTCTGTTCAGTTGATGGTTCTTCCAACTCCTCAAAAGCTGCATTAGCTGTTAAAGAAATCTTATATCACTGGTGCACTTGATGACATGGAGAAACGTAACTCTTATTAAGAGCTTCAAATGATCTTTAAACACAAGTTCAACGTTGGCCGCCGCACATTCAGTGCAATACTGTGGGGATGAATCACTCGCTTTGTGCACCCATTCACATTGAGCTGGCACTAATGCTTTCTCTTCATTAGGCTATGTGCACAGCGCCCAGTCTCTGCAAATGGAACCTGAATGAAGAGAAGAAAAAGAACTCCACAGATAAATCATTTGAAACGCGTATTAATTAACAATAAATCATGGGCCACAATCACAACAGCGAAAGTTAACCATAAAAGTTTTGGAGTGGACCGAACATAAAAAAGGCTGCGCAGCAAGAACCCTCTATCCCACAATTAACAGGGGCCGATGTTTATCAGTTCGACATCTACTCGCCTAATGAAGTTTCCCATAAAAGTATCATTAGGCTGGGAGTGGGTGGGGGGCAGGCTGGCGGGGACGAAAAGGAGGGAGAGGGGGTGGAGGGGGTGGAGGGGGTGGAGGGGGTGGAGGGGTGGAGAAATGAAAACGCTGCAGCTTAATGTACATCATTATCTGGGACTCATCTGAGGCCGTGTTATCAGAATACACTGAATCATCATAACTCATAATGACCACACCACCTTGGTTTTTTACTTCAATTACTCAAGCCCTGTCAATTAAAAGAGCGTGCTGTAAAGAGCGGCTCTGATCTGCACTGGGCAAACCTGTCTGAATCCATATGGTAAAACTTGTCCATTCAACTCTGAATACATAAATTATACTCTGGAATATATACTCTGCTATGTTGATGTGACAGTGGCTCAGTGGTTAGAGCACTTGTCCACCAACCTGAAGATCAGAGGATTGATTCTTGCTCAGACCGTATGTATAGTTTTGTTGTGTCCTCAAGCAAGACTCTTCACTCTTCATTGGTGGTGACTCAAAATTAAATCTGTTAAACACACGCATCATTTAATATTGATTAACTGCAGTTCAAATAAATAGGTAAATCAAATTGTATTCAACATCACTATACTCTTGGTCATGCATTGTGGTCATACTTATATAGTGCTGATTTGTGTTGACTGATGTCACAGTCTGAGACAAACAAAGCAGCATATGGTCAGCGTTTTACATTTAAACACTTTGTAAAACCACAAATTGTGCAGGAAAAAGAATATTACAAACTGAAAATGGGGAGGTTGTTTTGATGGGAGCGGACACAACTGACTTTCCATCAGCCTTTGTTTTATGGAGGTATCCCATTAAGGTTTGTGATGCGATGTCACAATTAGGGATGGGACGATAAACAATAATGTGGTTTGTCGTGATAAAAAGGGTGGGTGATAATCGTTTGTGGGATGTTTTATATAATCGTGATATTCAATAAGATCATGGCGATTATATCTCCAGAATGTGCAGAACAAATCAACCCATCCATGATGATCTCTTCTAGACCAGTGTTGTTTTCACTTTCACCGTGGTTTAAATATGGTACCTGTTCATACTCTTTAAATCATAAGAGGTAAGGATTTGATTCTTTATGTTAACATGCTGTAGAGGTTTATGTGCAGGTTTATTTTGTTTTGGATGTGAAGCCCAAATCAAATCCAGTGTTTGTGATTAGAGTCATGCAGCTGTTGCCCACTGAGACAGAATTAAGTGGTTCCTCTGATATGATCAGTCATGTATTATTCTTTTACATTGTATTTTCACTGTGATCTCTACAGGCCCCACCAGCTCTTGTTCGTGGCTGAGGCAAATCAATTAGATTGCACTTCATCGTCCTTTTCATGGCACTGAGCATCAAACAATACAAGAAAAACAAAGATCAATATTGGCAATAAGAAAAGGCACTTGATGTTCCCCAGCCAAGACGCATCCGTTTGTGAGAGCTGTGTTTGGCAACGCACATCCACTGCTTTGGAACACACTTTATCCAGGTTTGATCTGTTGTGAGGATCCTGAGCTGTACAGTGTCAATCTGTCCATCTAGATTTTCATTTAAACTCACCAGTCAGAGATATGTCTGTCAAAAGTGTGGTGAGGCTTGTATTTACATTCAAAACAATCTCACAACGCAGTTACATACTGCACCTTTACATTGTGTATTTGTTAATAATGAAATTGTAAATTAGAATTTTGAGTAAAGCATGTCTAATAAAACAACTGTCAAAATGCTGAAAAATTATCTTAAACCAGCACAGTTTTTTTTTGTTTTTTTGTAAATTTAAATACAATTGTGATGGGTAAACAACTGATCAGATTGTTTTTCTTGTCTTTTTTGTATCAATATTGACATCTCTTACTTTCAATGTAAGAATACTTTCTCTCTCTGCCAGTCAGCACTGCCATTTTAGCTACATTTTACAACTCCCCTTTGACTAATCTTCACTGTAGCAGCAGACCTATCGGCCACTTCAGCCTCTCCATCTATTCCTTCACATTATCACCAGTGTCTATGTCCCAACAGGCAAGAGTTCCCTTAACAAATACATACTTTCATCAGGTTGTTGACATCTCCAAGCCACCAAAGTTGATCTATTCACTCCTGTGACTGTGTGCCACTTGTCTGGAATGTTACTCCACTATTCTTCCAGTGTCTTTGATAAGCACATCTTCCTCATATTACGCTGGTTTTATTCAAGTGCAGAGGAGAATTACTGAGGAGTATCAGACATTTACTCTTAACACTAAAACAACACATAAAGGAAACATCTTGATGCGGTTGAGCCGAGGAGCTTTGTGGAGCAGACCATGACCACTTTTACAGTTATGAGGGGGTCTTAATGAGTTTCACAAGAAATCACTAAACTGCTTTAAATGCTAAGCTCTAACACAGAAACACACCCATACTTATCTCCACTTACCCCTGCCCTTCCCTTCACTATAATTAGATTAATGTTTAGTATTTTAAAGGTTTTAGAAAGCATCTCATTTTAGTATGCTTCTGCCATTCACACTTATTGATATTTTCTTTTTTTAAAAATTGGTTGAAATATGAAATTTGAGCTAAAGAGAAATATCTAAATGGTGAAAGAGATTCATTTTTGTTGCTGTGATGTGAGTGTGAGAAAAATAAAATAGGGACTCTCCAAAAATATTAGCAACAGTAAGTTTTAAAATGTGATCAAATACAAACTGTTCAAGTACAAATAAAAAGGGACAAAGATGTCGTTGTGTGGTTACATCATCTTTTGTCCCTCTTCCCTACTAAAAAATGTAAAAAATTAATTAAGACATTTATTACATACCTATGTGGTTATGTAAAATGCACAGTTCATAATGAGTTCCAGGACTAATTAAATACTTATGATGGTGGGTTTCAACATTACTTTTGGCCCAACCTTCATTACCCCACTATCACGAGTTTAATTACACCCACAGATTAAAATAATTCCTCTATTATCAAACTCTAAAAGGCACCAAGCTCATTTCTTGGCCTCTCATATTTCTAATAACTCCAGTTGTAAATGATTTCCGTTTTTTATGGTTTGACTGTTGTACTGCATTTCATTCGTCAGCAGCTAGCTGAATATAGGGATGTCAAGATTAACCGTTTTTCAATTACCGCAAATATTTATGGCCACGGTAAGTTAATCATAGCTTTAGAACATATAGTATACTGCGAAAAATGTCTCTCAAGTAGCAACATGGAGCGCAATGCCCGTCAGCTACACACTGTGTGCACTGATTTTTTTTTTATTTACTTGATTTATTTACTTCAATAATCATAATTGTAAAATCACAATATTTTTCCTCACAATAGTTGTTACTTAAAAATTGTGACATCTCTAGCTGAATATCAATAATTATTCATTATACTCTTATATAAAAAATACTTAACTCCAAACTCCTCAGCCAACTGTGCTCCAACTCACTCATCATCCCACAGAGACAGATTAAGTTACTGCTAACGATATCCTACAATGGACAAGAAATGGATACTCGTTGCTCTCTTCTTTCAGGTTGCGCACACAGAGAGCATTGTCCACTTTTACTTTTGCCTCTCACTTTGGAACTAGGGGACGGACACAGGTGCTAAATTTAGCAGAAAGAACTGGAGTAGTACAACTGGGGGGATTATAGCCCAAGCCAGAGAGCACTGGTTTCAAGTAAACTGAGTGAAATGGTGACATTTTCTCATGAATGATTCATTCAAGGGTGGGATTACATTCACATTAATTACTGAGAGGTAGCTTCATTAATTTATTTTGCATTACATGATTGGCCTTTTATTAATTTATAAAAGTGAAAGTGCAGGCATTCGTACAGTTTGACAAAATGTTGCAAATGACTAACATAGTGAAGTTCCCTTGACATCAATACACTTTAGAATGGATGGCATTTCACTACATAAAAATACTGTGTGCGTGTTATTACAGCTGGGTCTCAACAAATAACTGCAATATCTGCAGTGTCAACTTTACAAAAAAGTGATCAAATGTTCATTATTGTAACTAATAGTCTTGTTATTAATAGGCCAGAGGCTATTTTTCAGAATACAAGATAAAAAGACAACTATTCAAGTCAGTAATATATATATATTTATATTTATATATACACACACATATACATACATACATATATATATATATATATATATATATATATATATATATATATATATATATATATATATATATTTATATATATATATATATATATATATATATATATATATATATATATATATATATATATATATATATATATATATATATATATATATATATATATATATTTTTTTTTTTTTTTTTTTTAAATTTTTTTTTTTTTTTTTGGACACAATAAATACTAAATTGACTTATCATTCATTATGAACTTCTATGACTCATTATAGAAACAAACTGCCGTGTGCATGTTATTTATGTATTGCAGTTTGTGTTTTTTGACAATATTGTACATTAAGAATACTTTTTGTGAATGATTCTGCTTTATGGTTTGGTTTTAATATTATCGTTTATCATCTATACTTCAGTAATATATCGCACTTCAAAATGTGTTGTCGTGACAGGACTATGTGAATTGTAATGGCCAGTCTAAAGCATTAGCAAAGAACACTTTTGAGAATCCAGGCAATGGTCAGGTGTTGGATGTTGCTGGGTGTGATAAATGAGTGACCAGTAGACAGAGACATGACTGTGTGTGTACAGGGACAGGTGGCAGCGACACTGAGAGCTCCACACGGAGGGCCAGTAGGCAGCTGTACGGCCCGCAGCCAGGCTGATGGATTACAGCCACTCTCTCCAGGGTAAACGGACACCCCTCCTACCGCAACAGTGTCTCAGCCGCCATCGTCATTGAAACGTCTCTAAAGATGGAGGTGAACGCGCTGCTCAGCCACTTAATCTGAAACGCTACATTTCTACCGCAAGCACGAGAATTGAAAGACCCCAGCAAAAGAGCTCTTCTCAACAAATATCACATTATGTCCACTGAAACGGCTTGTCTAGTAAAAGCAATATCATCTGCAAAAGAATAAGACAATCCAGCCACTCATCGATTCAGTCAAGACTAATTGCTGGGAAAGAAGGCCATATTGTTTTCATACAGATTTCCCCTTGGCGTGTGCGTCCAGAGCTCTACATCGGCTCCTGACCTGTGGCGTGGCATCATGTGGTTTCACAGGTTATGACCCCGGAGATCATGGTTTGCCTCGCCTGGTTTTGAATGAAAATGTTTATGAGCCACTGAAAGCTGCAGCTACTTGAAGACACTTCCATCAGACTGAGCTAAAAGGTCATGCTGCTTAGAAAGTGTGCTGGGCCTAAATAAATAATGAGTGAGGGAATGTGTAAGAGCAAAGCAGTGCAAATTAACCCATGCTCCCTCCAGAAAACATATTCTACAGAGTCTTCATAGTGTCTTTGTCAAAGGGTTGTACTCCACGGCAAGCTGAGACCGCGCAGAAGCCCCTGACATTTCACAGCTATCTCTCTCAACTTTTAAAAAATCCCACACACACGTTGTCAGAATGCCTTTATACCAAATACACCAGTGAAGGTTTGAGCAAGTCTACAAATCCTGCAGATAAAGCCAGATGGACAAAAAGGGTTTACTGGGATTATCTTGCTTTATTTTAATCTAAATCAGTGTCTTAAAGTAGTTTCAATATTATCGTTTATTGCAATTTTTGTCTGTAGTGATATATCATCCTTCAAATTTTGACTTCAAAAATCGTGACAGGCCTATCCACACCTCCCAAACTCAAGCTAAAAATTGCTCAATACTGAATCTAAATTTGGGGATGTAGTGGTATGCTATGACTTTTAAAGAAAATTTAAGTGAGAATTAAACAAAGCCAATTCTGAACTCACAATGAAGAGTGTTATATTATAACATTCTTGAATATTGTTGGTAACCGACATGTAAAAAATATGTTTTCTCCCTTAGGTTGCCATCTCAAAAACTATTAATTAGCCCAACCTTATCTGAAAAAAATCTTTAAAATTAAACCTTTTCTCTTCAGTTATTTATGTATTGCACAATTTTATATATATTTTTTTAACCTCCTCTGTGGATAAAACATGTTGTGTGCCACTCATTACCACAGTCCTTCAGATAAAATGTAATGAAAAGAGGGTAATAAATTCCTAATGACTCTTACTTCATTTAATTTTTGCTGTGTTTGACTTGAAGCAGCTGGGCTTATTCAGGTGCAGAGGACAGCTACCGAAGAGTAACGGACATTTGCTTCAGCAACGTCTTGCGGAAGCCACGTTTGCATTAAAGGTGAGAAAATAGACCGTGACCATTTTTACACATACTATATACTACATTGCCTCTAATGAAAAAGCCACATAGTCTTTATCTAAAATGACTAGCCGTTCTAAATGTGCTTAACGGTTAAAACGCTCCACTTAAATTCATTAATAAGAGCTCATTTAAAAGCAAGCTAATTATTTTCCCTTATATACCCACCAGTGCCTTGAGGACAAAGAGTTGTTCAATTATGAATGAAACAATTATGGATGTAAATAATTGTAACATCATTTGCACAACAGCTGGATAATTGGGTAAATTTTCATGAGGCAAACTTTAAATTGCTGGCAAGTGTCTATGAAAAACTACATTGAAAACAAAGTTTACACAGAGTGGTTCTTTCCAAGTCATTTTTCAGCCCATAGTTGCATGCATTTCATATTTCTACAGTAATGAGTAAGCAGACTTATTGTTAAAGTTACTTGGCCAAGTGTATGATGTGTTTTATAAGCAGCATGGGGACTTGCCAGTGATGGTCTGCTGAACTTTTCTCCTCACTGAAGGATGCAACTCACTGTCACAAATTTAAGTTGATTCAAGGTGAAAAAGAAACCACTTAAAACAATGACAGTAGGGCAGTAGTGTTTATGTTTTACTACTGACTGGCTGAACGCTTCAGCGTGGTGACATACTGATTCCCGCTCTGCCACAGAAAATTTTGTTAATGTCTCTCCCTACTCTTTACCTCCATTTTCCACTACTTACTGGCTTGTCTAATATACTTCACAGGCCAATATTAAAAAGAGCAGTTAAGACAATCTCAGCACTGTAAACGTTTACATTAACAACAATTTTCCGCCCACAAGATGAAGATGTACAGACAGATGACCCTGCATTAAACTATACACATTCTTTAATGTGCTTCTATGATTAGCCAACACCTTGAGTTTTCCTTTTGTTTCATAGTATTAAATATTCAGCTTCTTGTCGAACAATAGGGCTGTCCTGTCAAAAGAGAAAGGCCTATGTGCTGCTTTGTGGTACTATGGTCATAGTTTAAATGTTTACTGTAACTACTGCCCTCTGGTTTAGCAACAAAGAAAAGCTGTTTGAAATTTTACAAACAAGTGACTTGTGTTCATTCAGAAGCAAAGATATGACAGTCCAGCTCCTTCATATGCTGGGCAACAAATATATTGGTATATGTAATCTCTTTTCAATCAGGCAAGATGTATTACGAAGGACCTCTTCTGCATTATTGATCACCTCATCTGCAGTCATTTCTGAACATAAGTCTTCTCACTGCATTGATACAACTGATTTGAGTAGGTCACCATATCTGATTAACCTTTCGACCAGTCTTCTAAAAGCAAGGAGAGCCATGGGCTGAGACTATATTCGTCCTCTTTTGGAAGTGATTAAATCAATCTCCACTTGCTTAGCCTGACTTGGGGCTCTTGCTGATAATGTCGACCAGTGCGTTCGCTGGCTGACTCACTCAAAGTGGTCTTCCGAGCACATACAAGATTGAGAGGAGGGATATTATGAAAGGAGACTGTGTAGACAAAGTGGATAGTCAGGTCTTTGACAGCACCAAACGAAACACTACTCGCCTCTGTCTTGGAGGATGCTTGTTCTGCTGAGTAGGTCAGGTTGCTTGAGGTCACGTCTGGGCTTGAAAAGTTGCAAGGTAATGCCGCAATTAATCTTTCGACATGGTTTTAACAAGAGGATTTAGTCGCTGACTTTATTAAAGATATTGAATTACTGAGCGTTTTTTCTTCTTCCATTTAGATCTTTCATTTTGGCCTTATCCTACCTCTTGGGAAGCGATACGTGTGATCAAGTAGCCGACAAACTGATGGAATATAATGACTCGGCGTTACTGGACTAGCCCGTGGGCAGAGATTAAGGAAATGAGAAAGAGTTCGCCGACTTATTCATGCCTCCCTCCCAGTCTCATTATCGACCGCACACCGGAGGGGATCGCACTGGAGCTAGGAGCACCTGCGTCCCCGCTAACTTCAAAACTGCAAACAAATGGTAGAGTGAGGAATTAAACTGGAAAGTGGACAGGGCGAGAGGGCAATAAATAGAAGGCAGTGTTGGGTGAAAATAGTTGGAACTGCTGGCAGACGCCGGAAATTGCATTGAAAAATCTAAAATCTTTTTACGATGTTCAAACTTGGAAAATTGCCAAATTAAAATGAATGTTAAAACTGCTTGAGTAGAGCAGACTGAGGGCTTTTTTGGCAGATGAGATTTGAGAAGTTCACTATGAGTGTATGACATAAAAGGTCCCAAATAGAATCACAACACAGGTGCATCTTACAGGGAGACTCACATTTCTTTACCTGCGTAACGTTTGATAGTTTTGAAACAAAATGCGCTGCTAAAATGGTTTCCTATAAAGGTTAGTGATCAGTATATTTGCTTCATAAAACCCTGTAATTTTAACAAGACTATGTAGACTTTTATGACCCGCTTAATGAGAAAGAGCACGGGGATGAACTCTCATTATGACTTCCTTGGAATACCTGACCACAAGACCACAGGAGCATATCAAACTGGCTAACTAAAACAATATATTACAATACCTATAATGTAAGAAATACTTTAGGAGATCCACAGGGAACAATACTCATCCCATTTCACTTTACAGTCTACTATTACAGCCCCCTACAAAAATGCTAATATGGAACTTAAGATGCAAAATTGGGATCTAAAGAATTTAATATTTTATATATATTTTCCATTTATAAGCCTAAAGCTTTGAAAGTCATGTGCTCATAATTGCTACCACTTCCCCACACACTTTTAATCTTCCAAAGTTGGAGCCAATGCTTTTTTCTTCCGCGTTATGGAACCTTATTAAAACCTTTATAAATCTGTACACGTCAGGCCAAATAGTTAAGCGTTACCCCACTGTGAATATGTGCACTGCAAAATGACTCTTGAGATCATATTTATAACAACATTAGAGAAGTTGGCAAGCAATAAGTGTACATACAGATGCATTATGGAAAAAACATCATTAACACATTTACGGCATACATGCGGTAGGCGTAATTAGACATGACTTATTAGCAAAAGCGCTGGAGTGCAGAGTCCCTGTTGGTTTGCACACAGTAGCGACACATCCAGCAGATCCCTTCCTGATATTCTTATCTTTTTCACCTTCTAACTTGGACATTTTGCCACAACATTTAAATTTAAATGCATGCCTAACTTGCGTGGGTGTTTAGCTTTGTTCAGGCCACAGTGGTTTAAGGTAGAGGCATTGTGGACTCCTCCACACTCCTCTAAAAGGCTGTTCGAATCACCAGCTTCAAAAATGCACATAAATACTAAAGGTATAGCTGTGGTTGGGGTGGGGGGTAGCATTCATTCCAGCAAATTGGAGTTTGTGTTTTCTGTGAATATTTCTCAGAGGCAGAGAGATATATTGGCGGCAGATGGTTCGTTTAGCTCAATGTGCAGGGATAAAATGTGAAAAAACAATGCTCAGCCGAGTAGAAAAGATGTGGAGGAAGTTTAGTACTGCAGAGTCTAGTTATTAGTGGAGAAGCATGAGCAATCTCTCAGGTTTGTGGGTAATAAAAATCTGAATGCCATCAAAACAATAATAATTTCACAAAGTTCCAAAACAAAAACATCATTCAATACTAATTGTACTCTGCTAACATTGCTTGTGGCAATTTTATGAGATTTACACTCTCTGAATCAGATCTTCCTCACAACCAGATCTACAGGAGAATAGCTGCTTGTATGTTGTAATGCAAGAGACAAAACATTTTCAGTCATCTAAACCCATTCAGTGTTCCCCCTAGGTTTAAAGGCCTGGCAGGAGGGGTTTGACCCTGCATGTGCCTACACATACTTGGAGCAATCACCTAAAATGATGAACAATTGACAGAGTATATTTCTTAAATTTAAAATTTTAACTTTATGGGGAATAGAATGCCTATGCATTTTCTGGTAGATTTAGCCAACTTCATGTCGCTCCCTGATACCTCATTTATGGCTCCAATAATTTTAGTGGCTGAAGGATTATTATTTTTACGATTTTTTAATATTTGATTTTTATTAATGGTAACCAAAGGCAAAACACAAACAATATAAAAATAGACCTAATAGACATAACAGGGCCTGTAGAGGTTTGTTTAGGCTTGATGAGAGGGTTTTGCCATTGGGGGTATATTGACAAATATGAATTATCTTGATGTTTCTTTGAAGTATTCTGATAACGATCGGGCCTAAAAACAAAAATTGCTAAAACATGCCTTTGATAAAATAAAATCCAACAATAAAACCTATTTGTCACACTTTGTCTAAAAGACATTAGGCCTAGTATAAAAAAAATAAAACATATTTTCTTCTTTGCCATATATACCATTTGCATAATCCAGGCAGCTAACAGACCTGGAAGAAGCCCATGCATCTGAAAGTCACTTTTAGAAATGAGACCATCTGTCAACATCCAAAACCTGTCCAAATGTTGACCATGTAGGACAATGATTAGAAGCTCACATCACAAAGTCCAAAACAAACACAAGTTGGCCTTGAAACACCTCATACATACCCCAGATGTGCAAAAACCAGAATGGCCAAAAAAATGTTCTGTCCAAACTTAACTGTTAACTTTAAAGTTATGTTGTGATAACCAAAACAGAATGGTTTCAATTTAAATCTATTCAATTTTATTTATATAGCACCTTTAAAATATAGCTTTAAAATACAACTTCGGCTGCCCAAAGTGCTTCACACAAAAGTCAACAAAACAGAAAATATGATAAGGTGTGCTGCTCAAAAACTACAGTGATAAAATATACACACATGTGTATGTGTGTACAGTCAGTACCCCGTATAAAACGTTGAATATGACAAATTAATGAGCACTGGGGCTTTTCATAAAACTCGTCCCAGACCATAGTCTATTAGCCCAGCTCTCACAAGCTCATTGTCATCGCTTTCCCCAGAACACAAAGGAACATTTAGCCATAAAACAGACAGATATATTCACCTGAGTCAATGTGACTAAATGGAACATAAAGTGGACTTGCCAATGCCAGGTGGAATAGCTCTCAGAATGAACACACCGCCTGTAATGATTAATTGAATAGGCAACTGAGAGGTAAAGTCAATGGCCATGTATTTTCAAGTCTGGACAAAAAGGTTTTTTTTTTTCTCTTCTTGGGTAGCTCATATCAAAGTTTATTCTTGTTGTATAGAGCTCGAGACTGAGGGTCAAACTTTACTGGCCAGTTGTACAATATATTCTTAAAGATACATTAGCAAAAACGGCTGCATCACTAATGGAAAATACATTTGTCATGCTTGTGTCAGAATACTTCTGAATGAATTCTAAGTTTGGAATTTAACACCTTAAAATGTCCAGTGGTTTAACATTGAGCTAAATGAAAACTCTAGGATGGCACAATCGCCAGCTCTATTGTATCCTTGGGAGACACCTACATCTACTTAAAGGTTATACAATAAGAATAAATGGTAAGTCATCAACGGGAATATAGCTGCTTGGAGAACAGTAAAGGCCCCAACAGTGTAGACGGTTTGCTAACTAATGTGCGTGTTTCTCACTACAGTAACAAGCCCAACGGCACTACATCAGTGCGTTTTTTGATGTTGCCTGGATACCACAGATGCACACCAATATGGTTCAATACAGAACATAAAGGCTGATTAGCTTAACTGAACAAGGCAGTCGTAGGAGCCTTTGGGTGGTTGTAAAAAGCAGTAGTAATATAAACACAACACTAGGCAATACATACTAGTTTTATTTCTTTTGTGTAGCAACAGGGGAGCAACTAACAATTGATTGCTTTGATTGGAGAAGTTGGAGAATGTTTAACATTCTCAAAGCAGTAACTGTGATGCATTTTGATAATAAACTGATTAAACCTTTGAATTGTAAAGTTATATTTTGTGTATGGGTTGGAGAAGCAGGGCCATTTATGCTAATGTTTAAACTGCCTATATTTTTGTTTCATTGTAAGGCTAGTGTCCCCTGTGGAGCGACAATAAAATTTGAATACCAAAAAAAAAAACTATCTTTATAAGTGATCTAGTGGTCAGCCAAGCAGCATCTGTGCCTCGGCTGCCGACAGAATGCTCGGCTGACATGGACCTCTGTCTCCCCTGGTTCCACTGGCAGCCAGCCTGTCAGGAAGATGAAAATATGCCTGCCTTCATTTAGTGCTGTGGGGATCCTGTGGAGGAAAGGGGCAGGTAGAGCTAATGGACTACTCTAGGACACAGCGGGCCGTCGACTCAGCAGTGCCGCGGGCTGTCTCTCCAGGACGCGCCTTTCTTTATGACAATCTCTCCGAGGCCGCAACAGTGAACGCAGGCCCAGGAGCGATCACCTCTGTGCCACCGCTGGACAGGATTTACTGTAAACAAAATCAATTTCCAGAGAACGTAATTTTATTTATTATTTTACAACCACTGCTGGTGACATTAATCTTTGGGGCAACTTTTTACACAAAGAAAGAGAATTTGTTCATTTAGTAGGGATTCACCAATCCAGCTTTTTTAGCTGAGATACCGATTCCGATACTATGGCTGTAAGTGTCTGCTGATTCCCGATATCAACCAGTGCAGAGACTGATAACAGCATTTAGTTATTTTATACAAAAAATAAACAACTGATCCAAATGTGTTATGTAGCCGTCATTTATCTCTCAAGTAGCTACAGAACAGCTCTATATAATAAAAACTCAAATATTATGAGACCAATAAATAGTCTTTTATCAATTCGTATGTCCAACCAGAATACCAGCTGAACCGATATTTGGAAGTCAATAACCAATCCTGCAATTTTTTCAGTACTGGCACCGATATCCAATACTAATATTGTATCAGTGCATGGAGCTATATGAAATGCAATACAGCCAATAAATAAAGTAAATGGGATAAGATGAAGCAGTAATGAAAAAGCATCATGGACTAGGAGACCCATTCACTTTCACTGGTGAAGCAGAGAATTGTGTGTGTATGTAAAATGCAAAAACAATTTAGTATCAATAAGAAATGTCAAGATTAACCTTTTTTTCAATTACCACAAATATTTAAGGCTACGGTAGGATAATCATGGGAGTTTCATAACCTATGCAAAAGGTATACCTCAAAAATGCTTCAAAGTGTAACGCAAAGCACAACATGATCCCTCACAGGCTGAGCGAGCATGTGTGTGCAGAGGCCAGTGTGTCAACCTGCTGCTAAAATTAAAAACATGAGCTGCATCCGTTCAATAACAAATCAAGTGGGCAGTGTGAAACCATTTTAGGTAGGCCTATCCTTGAGTATCCCAGGGTGTCGTAAAAGCCAGTGGATATCCATTATGTAAAATGTGCCATCGTAAAGTAGCTGTCAAATGCACTTAGTGCAAGCATTCGACATACACATAGGAGAAATATTAATACAATGATCATCACAATCATTTAATTGTATAGGGTATATCCAACTAAAGTTCTGCAATCATTAGGGAAACTGAAATAGCTGAATATCTCTTGGTGCATCTCTAGAAGCAATAATCAAATTCATTAATTTCTCCTTGAGCTTTATACAAATTAATTCAGTTATTTCACAGAGAATATTTTACTAAAAACAGTATATTTATGCTATATTTAAGGTATATCAGTTAATATGCATCTGCTTATGTGCAAGTCTACATATAGAATTAACTAACATAAATACAAGGCATCTATATGTGATCAGTGTTAGACAGAGAACTTGGTCTATCACTAGTTGTCAGTCAGTGAGAGCAATAAGAGCAGTGCAGCAGCTGCACTGATTGACAGAGAGGAAATTGAAGTGTCACATGAGACATGTTAACCATATTTTGCTGTGTGTTGACACCCACTCCAGACAAACAAGCGGAGCAGTGAAAACAGCACAACTAGAGATGCGAAAAGCATGGATTGGACACTGTAATTAAAGGCACCCAAAACACAAGCCTCCAACGTGACGGTCCCTGACGTGTCCTCCTCCCTTCACCCCATCACTACTCTCTGACACTAATGTTTGACAGTGTTGCCAATGTCATTGTCAGTCACAACTTTGGAGCAAACTAAATCTGCCAACAAAACACAGATTCTGTAAGAGACATAATGGACACTGCAATCTGCATTCAAATGTATTCAGTTATAACCATGAAAAAAATTATATATATAGAAATTGACATAACCTGACAAAAACAAAAGGAACCAGTGTTTTAAAGCTAAGGATAAGAAATTGTGTGTTTGCAAATTGAAGTTGTTGTAACCCCCTCCGTAGCAATGCTAACATTGCATTTATGGCTAATGCCTGATGCTGATGCTAGCATCTTGCATTATCTGATGAGGTGGACAGAATGAGGTGGAGATGGGAAAGTGAGACCTCTTCCCCTGAGTGATGGACAAGTTGGCAGTGCATCCTGTCAACCTGAAGTGTGTATGTGCACTGTTGGGACAGTGCTAACATTGCTAAACACAGAACCACTTGATGCAGACACTGTAATCATACATCAAAACAGTCACTTTGAAGACATTGTTCCCCCAGCTTGTTTTTTATCTTAGCTCAGTTCTGCCCCTCAAGTCCCTGCACTATTGTCTGACAGTAATCTTTGACAGTGTTGCCAATGTCAGAATGGCGACCTGAGACATATGAGCAAATAAGGGAGTGAAATGGAGAAAAAACAAGAGCGTGTGAAGGGTATGCAGACTCCCAGGCCTGACAGCTCGTGGTGTAACACATAGAAGATGTGGCTTTATGTCATCTGAAAGTGAGAATCTGTTCTCACACCATGGCAGCAGCGTGTGTAATGCCTGGCTGCATCACCGCCCACTGCACATCATTAGCATGGCAGCTCGGCGATGGAAATATACACGGCAGCTGTCCACTGTGGTCATTAAGTCCATCCAGTTCAGGTTTGAGAGGGGGCCTTCAGAATAAAGACATCGCCTTGTGCTGTGTGCATAACATCTGGGTCCCTGCGCTTCGAGGATGGGAAATAATAGTGAGTGAGTTTGCAATGGACGGGGCAAAGAAAAACACTCACTTAAATGATGGCTGTGAAAGTGTGCGTGTGAAACATGCCTTTGAAGCGTGCACTGTGGCCAGGTGATAATGGACTCTATCTCAACACCTGAAGGGCATACACATGTGATTATATGCTGGTAAATCCAGTGGACACAAAATTAAGTACCAATGTAAAACTTGCACAAAATACTTGAGTACTGCAGTTGCTCTGCAAGATCATATTGGCTGAGTTTTGATTGGAGCAAAGAAAAAAGATCAGTGAGTACGTGCATAGACTTTGTACTGACAGAGGAGCTTTGTGGATTAATAATCAGTGATTCCTCCCAGTGGGGGGGTGAACGTTTGAGCTTAAGGATGTGCACTAATACAACATGCATGAAAGAAATCAAGATTACAATAAAAAATGTTTACCATATTAGAACTTTAAACATTAGCTTTGGAAAAGAAGACAAACTGGAGAGGAAGTAGAAGACAGCACAAAATATCGAGAGAAAAAGTCCTGGTGTGAGTTGCTTTACAAAGTCAAAGTTAAACCTTAATTCAAACTAGTGTCAAAACTTATTTGAAAAAGGGATAAAGCGCCTTTATTAGCATTTGGGATATCATTACTTATCAATGGCACAAAATCACCAACAACACAGTTTTATAAAACACATAAATCTCTTGTGAAAATCCAAAAGCAGGGCTTCAGACTGCGACCAAATGCTCGCATTTTGCCCCTATTGTGTTTTTTTCAAGCACTCACATATGTGCAACCACAATATGTGAGGGGCATACAAATTCATAAAAGCTAAATAATCTCCTCACTCAGAACTGCTTAATGATTGCATTAAATGTATTAATTTGAGCAATAAGATGAGTCGCGCCCATTTGCACCGCTCTCTTTTCCCTCGTCTCAGCTCTGCATCCCGTCTACTGCCACAGCAGTGGCAGACACAGCTGAGCGAAGGCTGAGGCCGCTCAGGCTGGGTCGGTGTGTGGGGTCTGTGAGCCTATGACAGAGCTCAGAACTGAGTGTGACCTGCGGACATCTCTAATATCTGTCCAGGACTTCAATTCAACCTTTTTCTTCTCCTAAAAAGCTGTTCTCACGCAGCATCGAGCTGCTCCGGTCACGTCCTCCGTAATTTTTTTAATCACTGAAGTTTTACAGCAATGCACAAAGAGCTTTAGTAAAATGAACACACACAGTAACATTTGTAAACTCACCCCATGCTGTGTCCTCACTGAGGACAGACGCAGGGACTGTACTTTCAGTGATTAAAAATTGAAGCTAAGGAGCTAAGTGTGTTAGCATAAGGCACTGACTGCTTTCAGTTAATGGTTGAAAGCTGTACTATTATTCACTATAATCTGCAGCCTCAGTGCTTTAAGACGATCCTCATATCAAAGAGTAGAGAATACACTATTAGTCAAACTACAAGTGAAACTACATATGAATAATGAGAGGGGACATGTACAGTTCTTATTCTTATTTATAGTAAACTTACGTTCACTCAATATATGACTTTTCTTCAAGCCAGATCTGTTTTACAGATGACTTGTTTTTTGCTTCCTGCTCATAAATAAACATCTATTAGCAATTAAACATTAAAATAAACATATAAATTAAGTATATAATATTAACTAGAAAAAAATTACGTCAATGTATATGTGCCCCTAAATCAGACATGGGCAAACTATGGCCCAGGAGCCACACAGCCCTTTGGGCTTATTAATCCGGCCCGCTGAAGGTGACCAAATTATTTTAAAATAAGTAAAGGTAAACCTTGTTCAAAGTTCTTTTGCTGTGTTAAGTGGAATTTATGAAATTAATTAAATAAAATAAAATAATTAAATCAATGCATTTGGAAAACAATTTTTACTATGAGCCTTTCATGCTTTGTTACAGGCCAATGTAGTGTAATGTATAAATATATAATGTGTATATAATGTGTGTGTGTGTGTGTGTATATATATATATATATATCTATATATATATATATATATATATATATATATATATATATATATATATATATATAATATATATATATATATTATATATATATATTATATACACACACACACACACCAAATTAGAGGGGGGCTTTCAGGGGCTACAGTGCTCCTGGAAAAAGAAACACATGTTGAAATATCTATGGATAGACCAAAGAGAACAGAACATAATGGTAATAGTGTAACTGGAATCATTTTGAAAAATATAGTGTTTTGGTCATATCTGAGCATTCAGAGTGTAATGAAACATATGTTGAGAGGGCTGTCAAAGTCAAATATTGTTGAACAAGTGCTGCTATTCAAATGTGATGAATGTGTTCTCATATAAAGTAGCAGGTAGAGGCGCCGGGCATTTGACTCCATTACACTCCAATAAAATGTCCACTTAGTTCAGTTCTACACAAAGAGCACGATATAGCAGAGTGAAGAAGTCAGCACAGTGAGTGGGCCGTATTCTCCACATAAAACAAACATGAAAGGTCTGTTATCAGCTGCCATTCTGATATGAGCGAGGTGGGCAGCCGCTTAGGGCAGCATTGTGGACACCAGGAGGAGATGGAGAGGTGCCTGAGATGCAACGCAAAGCACTGTCCAGATGTCACACTTCAACAGTCCCACCATGCAGCCTCTACTACAGTCTACTCAGCACTGCGCCCCCGTGCTCATGTGGGCCCTATCCGAACTCCTTACCACCAGCCTGGTGCGTAAAGACCATAGATCGTAGCACTCTACTGCATGCTTTTCCCCAGGTTTTATTTAATGAAGAAAAACCTCATATTTGCGGAGTAGTGACCCTTCATTTATTCATTTATTTATTTATCTGTGGGGGCGATCAAAGTATTTTACCGTAGACACACACAGCAAAATCCTTCAAAATAGAACTTAAAAGTACGCTCAGACATCCTGGTTCAGTACATTTGTGAAGACTGTTTTAGAGCCTCTACAGCTCACTATACACTGCAGCTCAGACTGTGACTCTGAGCTGGCAAACCCTGGGACCATTCTAACAGAGAGAGAAAGGAGGCTCAGCAGTGCATGCCACAGGCTGCAAATAATGAATGAATTATTCAATCATAAATGTTACACCAACCTATAATATCTACCACTGACAGCCCATTCAAAAATAAATAGAATACATAATACAGGAAAATAGGCCTGTCACGATAATGACTGTATCGACTCATTGTTCAATACATGACAGATGGAAAAAGTTTTGGAGTGAATATTTATCATGGAGACTTTTTCTTTGTACTAGCGGTGGAATTTTTCTTATTTTTCTGGACTATGGTAACAATAGATGAACTTCTATGACTCATTATAGAAAATAAACGAATTACTTGTTGCATTCCTGCTTTCAGCACATGTTTTTTATATATTATATTGTACATATAATAGTAGTTATAGTTATAATAATAATAGTTATAATAGGTTTTTGTTTAGGTTAATTCTGCTTTATGGTTTGGTTTCAATATTATCATTTATCGTCTAAATTTAAAAGCCTTTAAGACATCAAGAAAGACCTTATCAGAATTTGGAACAGGCAAGTTTGAGAAATAAAAAAAAAATCCATGTAGTATTTAAGGTAAATGTAAAAACAAGAAGAAAGAAAGAAATGCAAAAATGTTTTTTTATCTCTCCATGTTGTATAGAAATAGTTCAGTTTGATTTAATTTATGCAAAAGTAAAGATGATAGTAATGATTCATCCTTTTCATTGTGTTCTGAAAAGGTAATTGTGTTTGAGAGATAGAAATACAATGCAATTGCCTCGGATCAGAATGTCCAGTACTAAGAGCCCCTGTGAGCCATTTTTATCAATAAACATTTTCTAGATATAATGCATTGTGAAGGTCAGAGTCAATTAGATGGATAATGTAACAGCAATGACATTCCCCTTGTCACAAAAGAAGAGGGTTCAGGTCTCCAGGGATCGGGCTGAGACCTACAGCCTGCAGGAAGTCAATGACTGATGTCCGCAAAGACAACATTTTTGCCTTTGAGCAAATTACAGTAACATAACCATAAATTTACAAGTGGTCGATCAATACTGCCCAGACCTAAGAAACATATCCACGAGAAAACATTCGATAAGGGCGATTGGAGAGAGACCAGAGCCTACCATTAATCTTCCATTACACTTCGAAGCTGGTGAACCTCGTAAACATTGTGGTGACAGGTTCTGCCATTAACGCTAGTCTTGATGTGTGCACCTGGCAATCAGACAGAGCCCTGCTTGTTCTATTGGCGCAATCATAACCGTTCATCAGATGCGGTCCATTAGAGTGGTCACGTTACAAAGGGCAGTACCACAGCCCTTTCCTATCACCAGCACAATTCTATATAGTATATCACTCGGCACCAGGCAAACGTATTCACTATTCCTCCTCATATTGCTTACATGACACGCCATTGATCGCTTGAGTTGGCTCTCCTTCATCGAAAGCTTCATTTTATTTTAGACTCTGATAATGCAGTCAATGTAACATAAAACAATGCTTAGTTAGGACTGGGAGTTTTCATTTGGACAAGGACGGGGCCAGTGCCTACACTTAATAGTAATGTTCCCGTTATGCACAGCAGCGTCTCCTGAGGTTGGTCTTAAATGCGCGACTACTCAATCATGACCAGAGGAAGCCATGTTGGAATGAAATGGGTCATAAGATACTTTAAATAAATATGATAATGAGGTAGACACCAGTGGTCGCTCAAGGGGTTATTTGTGTTAGGAGAAAGAAGTGATACAGTACAGCAGACTGCAACAATAATGAAGTAAGAAAACTGTATATTAAAGGCCAACTGTGTGCTGATTACAGTCTAATGGTGTATAACATGACCTCACAGGAGGAGTGGTGACAGGAACATTACTGTTTCTAGGCTAGGTGTGTTGGGGTCATTGACTCTATATATAAATGGACATAGCTAACGTGCTAGCCGCTGCGCACGAGCATGGGCGTGTTTCCAGCTCCACTGACTCTGGCTCCAAGTTCACTTTCTGTGTTAAAAACTGTGTCCCCTCTCTCTGTAACTGCTGCTGTCAGACTCGTCATTTTGGTCTTAAAATGTTCATATAACCCGCTCTACATAATCCTCGGTATTTTTATTTCAGTATCGTGTACTGTGTCTGTAAATCAATATATGAACATTAATAGACAAATCAAGTGCCTTCTCTCTCCAGGGTCACTCCTGCTAGCATTAGCAACAGGTTTGATTGACAGTGTTGCCTGCTAAACCCATGGATCTATTTAAATAGCTGGATAGAGTATTGCTAGCATAGAGCTGTCTCGAGTTGGATTAGTGGCCACTTATCGGTACTACAACAAAAATATCCCTTCTGCCCAAAAAAGATTTTTCTCATAGAGTGCAATGTAATCACAAACTGCTTGTGTTCGGCTGACAGTGACAGACGGGGACTGACAGGGCACCTACAGCTTTCACAAAGGTCGAATTTTGTGGTGATTTTTACCTATTTTCAGATCATAAATTAAGATGATCTATTGTTTTAATAACTGCTTTTGAATTGTTAATTTCAGCTGCACTGAATGTCCGCTCTAACTAAGCTCAAGCTGAGTAGTCACGTGATATGACATGAACGAGCATGTGAGCGATGTGAATGAGCCAAACTGTCATGAAGGAGCCACAGGTTTAGAACATGGTTCAGAAGCTCCTGGAAGCATAAACATGATCATTTATTTATTATTCTCTTGCCTACTTCGCGGCTGCTCCGTACTTCGCAAAGTCTCATGGTGGGTAGTTAAACTGTGCATAGTCAATAGACAGGGCAGGACCGGATGTACCTAGCCGCTATAGGCTAAACTAGCGACACTGAATACGACCCATTGACTTCAATGAGCGGCCATGTTTAGGCCCCAGGTCTTGGCTAAACCAGCAGTGTGGGCAGGCAGGAGGTGTTACCTTCAATAGCCTTGCTCCAGATTGGCTCCTTGGTTGCTCTGACACTCGTGGTTGGTGTTACGACCCAGCTCAGCTAACAGTTAGGGCCGCAAAAGTTGGAATTCCAAATATAGAACTCGGCAAATTCGCGATGAGATTCTTTTGACTAGAGCTGAACACTATGGGTGACGTCACAATCCCTTAGTCCACTTCTTTATACAATCTGTGGTCAGGACATATGACATCTCATACATTCAACTTATACAACTAATAGACCAATAATAGACATTCTTTTTCACCTGACAGAATCAAAATGAAGCAAGGGCAAAAGAGAATCACATGCATACTTGAGGAATTTTGATTGACTTTTAAAAGTGATTGTGGACAATTTATGGAGATGAAAAGGTCATGTCTAACACATCTACATTTGATACATTTTGTTCACCTGCTCCATTGCAATTTCTTGCCAACTTTTCTTTTTTACAACAATTTTGTGTTACAAGCTGACGGGAATTAGGGGTTAAAGTAGGGATGGACCAATATGGATTTTTGAGCCGACGGCAACATCCAATATTTGGCCCTCTGCTTTGGCCGATAACCTTTTGCAGAGAGTGACATTTGGCTTTTTGAATCCATAGCAAGGCACACAAATTTATCTTTGAGTTGAAGTAAACATCACAAATTAACATTTCACATACAGCCATGTAACGCTTTTCTATTTCCAATTTTACTCATAAGTCTGTTCAAAAAAGACTAATCTGACGCACGAGAGAATGGGGCAGCTCTGTCCAGTCCATAGGGCCACAGTACATCCCGAGGTTAAATTACTTTCCAGATTACACTGCATTAACAAGAAATTAAGGAACAACAATAGAACCTCCAAACTTTTGATACCTGAAAGTTTTGTGTATTATTATATTAACATTGTTGTAATTTGATTTCTATCTTATGCCAGAAGTCAGGGCTCATTTCCATACAGCTACGTGCAGTCTACTCTGGCAACATCTAACAGAACCCGCAAGGCAGACTGAGAGCTATAATTGTCAGTGGTGCCAAAGGACTGTTTTTCCCATGTACCTGCCCCCCATTGCATTTCCACTTTCTCTTCTGTCCTGCTTGGGTTCACTATCGCACTGCTCTCATTTACATATTATTCTCTTCCCATTGCCAACCCACCACAGAAGAAACAGTGACTTTCTTTCACCTTAAGCACAACTACATGCTGTTTTTCAGACATCTCCTAGCTGCAGTAATAATATTACCTGCTGACAAAAAGAGAAATACACAGATTTTTATGATGGCATACTGTATTTCTCCCAATGGAATGTGTCAAGAAATTCCAAAAGCCCATCAAAACTATGTAATTGTATCATGAAGTTAACATTAGCTCAGAATTCTTCCATTAGGTTTGTGCAGTTAAACAGCAACCTTTAGCAAAGGAAATATAGATTAAATACTAGTGATGCACGATAATGGTATTTTCAAGTGGTACCAATAATGATCATTTCAAGATGTGTGTATTGATAACTGATAAAGTAAAACTAATAATACATCTTAAATTAACCCGATTTTGGAAATGTAAAACTTTTTATTTGTTTGTTTTAGTTTGGCCTAAATGTGACTCAAGCAGACCATATGATACATACAAAGCTAGAAAAATATGCCATTTACATGTATGAAGTAACATGTTGATGTTGTCTGCTCATCAGCTCAATATAAATTCTAGACCGATGTCGTAATAATGTTTTACATAGGTCTATTAATTCTTGCTACACTGTAAATGCTGTTTTATTTAAAATGTTTCTTATTATTAAAAATATGCTTCAGATAAGTCATATTCTATCTGTGGGTTTCATGCTTTGTGCAACACACAGAGAAAGGGGCGGGGCCGCAGCACCGTGACTGCTCCTTTAATACGAGATGGATTCACTGCTCAAAGCAGTCGCTGTATACTGTGAATATAGACATGAATAAAAAGTTAGCAGAGACAGACGCAGACAGTCCTGTACAAAGTCTGTCAGCATTGGGTTTAGTGAAACGTGTATGTGTGCTGCTTGATGTGTTTGCACACGGAGCTCATGGTCACAGCATCCGCTCAAATAGTCAAACGCAGCCTCTCTTTTGATTAATAACTAAAATACAACTAGATCCTCGCATAGTCCAAGCCCGTCAGTCCTACAGCATCTATGTCAAGCTACAGTGTTAATGCAAGGACTGTCACAGTCTCCGCTCTCTACGTTTGACGCTGGGCTGCTCTGTGTGTGCGGCTGGAGCAGGGGGCGGAGCTGGGGCTCAGGGTGAGTGCTCTGAGGGACAAAAC
This sequence comes from Periophthalmus magnuspinnatus, assembly GCF_009829125.3. Classification (NCBI taxonomy): domain Eukaryota; kingdom Metazoa; phylum Chordata; class Actinopteri; order Gobiiformes; family Gobiidae; genus Periophthalmus; species Periophthalmus magnuspinnatus. The sequence continues at coordinate 28,091,065 of NC_047136.2, forward strand.
CTCAGAGGAAAAACGGCTGAATCTGTGTATTTTGGAAATAAATTCCAATAAAACAAATTTTTATTTTTCAATGAACATTTGTATTACTGTATTGGAATTATCTGTGTGACGTCATAGTTGCCATTATCAGTGACCAATATTATAGATCTCTACTAAATACACCCTAAAAATACACAAGCATACATTGAAGCTGCTGGCTTTCAGTAGTAATTCAGCTCTGCTCGTGAATGCTAACAAGCCCCGAGATACAGGGAATCATTTTCAACTAATCAGGAGAATTCTTTGATTTCATCTACCATTACTGTATGGAGAATGGAGGCACTCAAAAATATACCTACAATTGTATTGTATTTAATTCAATTATTGTCTTTAATTGTTTTGGCCAAACTGCCTCGAAATATGATTTTAATTAAAACATAAAATACTCTTCTGGTTTGAGGTCATAAAAAATTACTAATATTTCAATTCCACATGTAAAAACTGCTCTGCGATACATACTGTTGTTAGTGACAATTTCAATTACCATGGTGGAGTATTCTCCCACCAACGGGAGGGTAGCCAGCTCAAACAATTTCTTTTTTATTGTACTCTTTCAGCCATTGGTTCTTGTCTTATTTACTGTATAATAAAGGAAGTTACAGTCTTCTTTTAGTCCTTATACTTTTATGTTATGTGCGCCTGAGACAGTAATAAGCTTTACGAGTATGGCCGATGGGGAGGTGGCTGTTTCCTCTCAGCAGGACTTATCATTACATGTGAGTGTGGGCCCTGTTGAGCTCCGCGGGGGTATTGTAGCTCTACACTGGCAGATCTATGACACGCAGCAGCAGATGTCCAGCCTCTCCGACACTGAGACAAGTGGAGTGTGTGGAGTGATGTCACTTTACACAAGGCGCTGTGGCATTTGGCTTCTGTTACACATCACATATTGATCGTTTGTGTGAGGCTGGCTGCTCCCTTGAATCCATGCCTTGTTGTTTCTTCTACTGGTACATGATTTAAAAGCTCTAAAAAACTGTAGAATAAGTGTGGGGCTAAATCGTTAATATGGAACTGTTTGACATTTCCACACTATAGCACGTATATACCTAACCTTCTTCAAAAAATGATTACTTCATGTTGTATTGGCCTTTGATATGCTCTATTGCAGTTAAACAATTAAACTACAGCGATTAGTTCTCTATACTAGAATAGTTATGAATCAAAATGATCTTCAGATTGGTTCCTTGTTATTTGCAATATTTGTGACAAGACAGACCTATATGACAACCAAACATAATCTATTAATTTACTGAAGGCTGTGAGAGGGGCTGTTTTTTCCACAGATCCAGTAAAATAAATGAGCTCAGGCCCCGGTAATTGTCCCATCCCTAGCCATTACTCTGTTCAATAGGGACATGCATGATATTGCATTGAACTGTCATCTTTACAGCGTAGTGTGTATTGGTTTCACATCAGACTGACAAGCTAGCATATTAGTTACATGTTCTTCAATTTGTCCTTGAATTATGTATTTATAAAAGGAAATTGACATATATGTTTTTCACAGTCATTTCTAGATAAACTGCAGCATTACTGACCCTGATATAATCTACTAATATAAAAAAGTTGTTTATTTATTTCTGAACATGATTCTTGTATTTTGCAGAAAAATAAACATTTCATTTATGTGACTGGATTCTGACTAAATATTAAAAATGTCATAAACGCCAAGTCGGAACAAAGCCACAGGCAAAAGCTGCTTAATTACCGAAATGCATCTGCAGTATCAGCACTTCTCTACAATTAGCTGTGAACAAAAGCCTAATTAAGCTCGATAACTTTCTGATGCTGACAGTATATTCAATTAGCACTGAGGTAGGTGGCATTCCCTGTCTTTTATTTGCGTTCCTGCAGACTTTGTGTTGTGCTAAGCCGTGTCCAGACACTTGACCTGTGTACGGCCCGGTCCCCTCTGTGTTGTGTTGTGTTGTGTTGTTTTGTAAATCAATGTACTCTCACTACATTGGTTTTAAAAACGATGCTCTTCCACTGGCAGCAGTTTCATTTATGCTGCAAGGTTACATGCTTTTCACCATTCACCACCAGCTTTTGTTACAAAATTATTTTTACTATGACACCTTTGTTTGCTAAATACTTTGACACGCTACTCTGAAAGACTTGCATCCCTTTTAAATAGTTAAATAATAAAAAATAGCAGTTATGTGATGAGCAGTCCAGTCCAATAATAAATATTTTTAAACTTTTCTTTGTTGTGAGCAGGATACTATTATTACGGCGATACCACTGAGACCGCCCTTAGCTACTCCAAAAAAACGACTCTAGTTCCCGACTCTGAAATGCAATCCAGTGCCGTCTCCGTGGATCCCGAGTTCTTATCAGCGCCTCCAGGACGAGAAGCTGTCAATACAACAACCACAGAGAAAAAGAACGCCATTCCATCCCCCTCGTGCCTCGTGTCAATGCCCGCCGATCTCCACACACACAAGTGCATTTGGTCAGACAGCAATTAAAAACCGGGGCCCTCTGGTGGGGTGGAGGGCGCCTGTCAACCACAGATCTATAAACCTGATTTCCATCCATTCACCTCATCCCATTGACACGTCAGGCATTGACTGTGTGGACTGCATGCTCGCTTGTAATTATAATCGTCTATGCCAGAGATGCATTACTTATGACAAGGAAGAATTGAGCTGTTATGCATGTGATCCTGTCAAACAATGAGCTGCCCGATAAATAGCTGCGGCAGCATTGAGATTTTTTTCCTCTCAGGTCTGAGTGACAGAGATGCTGTGCTTGGTGAAAATCTAGAAAATGGAATGTCACAAGAATCTAGTGTGAACAATAATGAGCACAAAATGCACAGAGCCGCAATACATGTTGGTGGATATAAAAGCATTAGCCAGCATATGTACTGCAACCCACTGTGCTTATAGGGTTATTTTCTATCTTAACGGGTGGTACATCACAGTCCTCTTCTGGAGTTGGTACAGTGGGCGCAATGCACTGGCCGTGGGCAGCACTGTGTAAACATGTATTCATGCTGTACATATAGAAGTGTGTCTTATTGTTGTTCAAGGAATTGTAAACAGGTTCTAGTATCTACAGTATGCCATGTAAGTTAATTATTGGACCATCTACAACTCAAATGTCATCATATAAGCCTAATACTACGTTGTTCAGCTAGCATATGTTGAACGATAAGTTGATATAGTAATCATTGTGACAGGCCTATTTAGAGCCCTATTTGTTTACGCTCAGAGAATCGATAAAAAATATTTATGGACTCCTCAACACTTAACATAAGTTCCAGCTTGCTATTTGATATTTTTCCAATGCTTTCATAAAACCTAGCTAACCTTGCTATGGTAAAGTTCTTACTACATATGACTTTAACTTTCAACTTGTTTCAAAGGTCTAATTAAAATATCAGTCTGTTACCTTTGTAGAGGTCTATACTGTACCTTGCAGCTCCTGACAAAGGTCTTCATTTTACCGAGAAAATCCAAAAAATCCATTTGTATACTCGGTGGACTCTCGAAGCATTCTCAGACCACTAATGATGGCCAGGGAGAGGGAGAGTGGAGCTGGGCGAGCTAACAAGCGAGCCCGCCACAATCCACTTAGAGGTCGCCCTATAACAAGCATCTTCATGGGCAAATCCTAGGTCAAACTTTAACAAGAGAAAGGCGGCCAAATGGTGCTGTGGAGGCAACCATAAGCCACAACGGTGTCAGACGCAGTGCAGAATTTATTGAATGGCTGCGGGGAGAGAGGATAACTGCGTGTTATGAGGGTCGTATATCCCGGTCTGACCCCTTGTTTATGGCTTAGCTGTGAGACTTAATGAATGTTTTACACACAATAGTAGGTGCAAAAGTGGTAACAAGGAGAGAAACACACTAGCATCTGGCGGATAATTGGAACATCATTTTGTACGAAAAATGTCTAGAGTTTTATATATTGTTTTAACACTTGAGGAAATAAAAAGCTCTCAAACCGCAATTAGGCTTTGCTTGAAATAGAGAAGGTGAAGAAAGCAGCCCAGCAGGACGTTGAAAAAGGGTCTCTTGGCGCTGTGGTAAATGAGCATTCGTCTCTCCTTCTCCTTCAGCGCTGTGTTGTGGGAGACGTTTCCACCGTGCTCCAAAAACCCAGAAAATGCACTTAACTTTCATTTACTGATATCCCACCGCCCTCGCTCATTAAACATTCATGCCCGCAACGCCAGCTACTCCAAAAGGTGTGCAGGACATTTAATACTTAACGCGGCAAAGAAGATGAATGCGGCTGAAAGGATGGCACAGATCTGCACGCTGGTTTCCACTACATCAAAATGACAGCGGATAATGGCACAAGAAGGTAACCTGGTCACGGCGTATTGTGATCCACTCCGGAGGGATTTGAACTACAAGACACACAATCGAACAGCACCGTCCACCTTTCATCTTTACAGCACAGTGCTTCTGTTCAAATGTCCACAGCCTTTAAATTGGTTAAGGGAATGTTTTAGTCATATAAAGTTTAAGAAATGAAAAGACTTGCCTTTCGTTTTTCATCAAACTAGGTGACTTATGAGTACTGATACATAATGTATGTATTAATTTTACAAAGAGCTGTTGTATCACACCAAGTTCTCTAAGTTTGTGACAGGTATTTTGAAAGCAGTACATTAAAACATATTTCTGTTATAAATGTGTCTTGTCAGACAGATCGAACTTGCAATAGGCCGTAACAAATATGGAGACTGTCAGTTAACTGAATACAGTCACTTACAAAGTAAGTACCATTTACTCTGCAACAGCATTAAAAGATATGGATTGCACAATGTTCTTTGTTATGGTCAGCTCCTCTAGCTTCTGTATAAAGCTATTTATAGGCTCTATTGTGAGTGTTGATATAGGCCAAGGATTAGACTCACAGAAGTAATAAAGCACTATGTACACTGGTCCTTTTTATTCTTCAAACATCAAAGGACAGCCTGCAAACTCAACAAATTCCCATTACAGCAGCCTGGAAAAATGGAGGTTATGCTCTTCAACCTTGGATATTTATGTTTGTGTCAGAGCGATGTTTAAGAGAAGCATGATATTGTGGCGGATATGTTATTTATGGCGGGCAGGGGTGACTTCCACCATCTGTTTGTGAAGCAACAGGCTGAGCAGACGCTGCCAGTAAAAGGCACAAAGTCCCCGGGCTTATCTTGGTGGAGGTGTGCCGCTGCTCCTCAGCACCAGCGAGGTGGAACGATAAACATAATTAAATTGAGTTGGATTACACAAAATGGATGAGATCAGTTGGGAAGGCGGAGAAGCTAATCCAGTGCAATCCTTTCTATAGAGGTGCCAACCACACAAAACCACATAAATATCCACTCCAAAGTCATACGTGATGCTCTCCAGTGCAGTGGAGAGCTAGGATGAACTGCTCGTTATTGGGAGATCCTGAAAACTCTGAAACATCCTGATACTGCTTCTGGGTCAGAACCTTTCACTGTTAAACTGGTTATTAGTTTCAAGTTTAGTTCAATCTTTGTAATAGACCAAATTATTAACTTTTTCATTTACCTATACAACCATTCATTCAGGTCAGATATAAAGCCTCTAGATAAACTCAAAAAAAAGATTTTCTAATTTATAAGCAATTCACCAAAAAGTTTATTTTCAGATATCAGCCCATTTTATACTGTAAAAGGAGATTTATAAACCAATTCAGTGCATGTATTACATTAAAAGATTGTTATGGTTACTAGCTATTACGTAATTGTATCAAAAGTCATTATACTAAAACATCAAGATATAGCAGTTCAAATGTCAGTGCATTAGACTAATCATAAGAAATGCCTGATATATGCCTGACACAAGGTCGGTCAAGTATATTACATGAACTACATGGTCAAATGTTGTATTTTCTATTTTCCTTTAAGTCATTAAAACTGTTTATTTATTAACTACACATCAACGAGAGCACAAAAGCCCTCTTTCCATGCGATTTCTTCAACTCCCATTCCATTTCATACAAGGTTTTCTTGTCCTGCCTTCAGACTGCATTTTCACTTTCATACCTGACTGAAGTACAATCCCCATACAAATAACCTTTCCTCGGGGGCAAGAAACTCCTGTTCCTTTCCTTTGGCTCTGCTGGTTTATGACATCAAAGTGTCAGCAAATTTGGGTAGTCAGGAGAGTATATGACACATGACAAATTCAAAATACATTTCGAGGACTTAATTCAGTTCAAAAAGCAGTAAATTGTGATTATTGTGAGAGTCAATATTGCCAAATCGTTTATATATATATATATATATATATATATATATATATATATATATATATATATATATATATATATATATATAGGGCAGCCTTAGTTCCATAATTCTTATTTCCAACCTATAGAGATGTACATTAAGGGCAGAGAGCATATGTCCTTCTCAGAGACATGACATAGTGTTGGCTTTCAGCATACTGGGGCCTAAACAAGTGCACTTTGCATTATTTAAGCTGCTCTGGCTGGCCGGCTTAATTGAGAGTCTCCTCTTGGACAGCCATGCTAGCAGATCGCTCAAGGCAGGCCCTCAGCCACATGGAAGGGAAAATGTACAGCCTTGTGGCTTCTGAAATATGAATGCAGCGTTTACACCTTGGGTAGACGTGCTACATGGAAATAGAGGAGTCCCGACATTAAATCAACAAGCCGAGCCCTGGGCGAGCTGCACCAGGTGGAGTTTGGATCCTGCAATATGGAGATGTGCTGACGGACGCAGCGCACACATGCAAAAGACTAATAAGACGACACCTGGAGAATAATGCAGTCATTAAGTCTCTCTGCTGCCAGTGTCTCAAGGAGGAAATCTGGAAAGAGCGGAGCAAAGAAATGTTATACCCTCCAGGATGAAACGCTACACTTGTTTCAATCAGGCATATGGCGAATATTAATTACTTTCAGGGGCCAAAATGTGTCTATTTCCAAAGAGTGTTAGCAAAATTATTCTAAGAATTTCCAAGTTTGTATAATTTTCAATTTTCTATAAGCATTACTTACATGTTCAAATGTGCATCTTTAACTCCAAGGAAAAATAGTTTGACTGCTAAAAAGACAGCTGGAATTCAAATCCTTGAACTGTGTAGAGCAGCAGCACATACCCAGGACATCGGTGGTATTGTCTGGCTAAAATCTAGCTATGTTAGTTTGATGATTTTCTTCTGTTCTGGTTATATCAAGTACACCAAGTTCTTATGTCCATTCAACATTCACTGCAATAACACGTAAATTAAGACGTATGCTTGAAAAGTTAAAAAATTCTTCTGGCTCCAATCACTACATATGCAAGCCAACTAGACCAACAACTGTTCTAAATGAGGGAGATTTTCTTTTGTATTATAATGCAATTCCACAGTCCAGGCTGAGAAAACTCAATACACATACTTGACTGCACACCTAGGATTTGGTCTGTTTATTGTATTTCAGACACACATCACTTTGGCCTGTTTCCATTGGTTCTGAAAACTCAATTATGTCAAGCAAATGCTCTAACTGATATGATATACTGGCAATGACTCTTGACGATAAGTACTGCATGCATTTGCCGGCATGAGGAGAAACACACATGACATTTTAACTGCACTGAACCAGCCGTATATCAGAGTGGCTCTCGAGGTAAATCACAGCATCTTCAGCTCATTATGCGGCGCTCAGAACATGTATTCCACATTAGCGGACAAAGGAATCAATGCATGTGATGTGTGGCGTCTGTAAACGAGGGGCTGTTAGCTTTTACAGCCAGGGTTTGGCTTTGTTATTCCTGGCCTACATTTCACCCCTGGGTTCCGGTGGGACAGAGCCGGTGCAGCACTAACAGGGCTATAGTCTTCAGTGTGTCTGAATGCTGCGGCTGTACAAAAGCTGTCAGTCTGGCTTTCCATAGTTCAGAGTGGCGTTCACTACATTGGTTTCAGAAAATGTCAGTAGCTATAGACAACCCTTGACAGTTAAATTATTTACACTAGTGGAAGCAGTAAGGCTGCATGATTAATCGCAATTTAATCACAATCGTAATTTGAATGGATGTGTTTGTCACCATAATTTCCTCCTCAAACAACAACATATCCTGTCTTTTTCACATTAAAAAAGGCTAACCTTGTAGTTTAGAGCTGTACAAACATGTTCTGAAATGTGACTGTTATATTAATCTAATCTTTCAGTTTTTTTGTCAATTCTTCTGGACATGTTTAAAAAGTGAACTTAAAACAGAATCCTTTTATTAAAGCATAAATCGAAAATAGCAGTCACAATCGTCACTAGATGGAATATTTCCCCCAAATTGTGCAGCCCGAGGGAGCGGTATATGATATTTGATGATATGATATTGCTGCTTCTGCTCTTTGTAAGGGCAACAGTTGTCAGTCAAAATGATACAGTACCAGAACAGGAACATTACAGTGAGAGCTGAGTTAGTAATATATTTTCTATCGATAAACTGCTTTTTCCAGCATAATTTCAGTTTTCATAAAAATAACTTGAATCTCTTTTTGTCCCAGCTATTCATGGGTTTCAGCTTCCTGTTAGATGCAACATTTTGAGGACTTCATCACATTCAAAAATCATATTTTGTTTCAAATTGTTGATCACTATGGCAACAGTCATACATTCTCATTATTCTGAAACCCATGGAGAGCTAATGGCTACCTACAAATTGCAGTATGCCATTCAAGTTTGTTTAAAAGCAAAACAATTGTTATGAGAATTCAACAGAAAAACATTATTCAATTACCGGTAGGTACATTTATGGAGAAAATTCTAACCCCTATAAATTGTAAATCCCCACTACAGCGAATAGTTTGTGATTGGCACTATAGTTGTTTACTCAACCAAATCCTATCTCAGCGCATATTTTGTCTATTCTAACCCAGACAATGGCATACCTTGTGGACGTACATACCTGGATAAAAATACCGCATTGTCTGTAATATCCAATGAAATGCAGATGTGGTACAATTGTAAGCAGTGGGTTTTGTTATTCGTTTGCATCTCACTGCACACTTTAATACAATGCAAACAATGCTGAGATCTCCTGCTGGGGAATGTCCAATTAAAAAGCACTAGACTTGCAGGATATACGCGGCAGCGGGCGAGGTTATAGCATCTAAGCAGAGGTCCGGCAACATTCACCTCGGCTCCATTCTGCTTCTATACGGTCCAGAACAGAGGGATCAGAGATTAAACAAGACTATGCATGAGATCTGCTAATGTTTACCAACTCTTCAAAGGCACTTCAAAGACAAGAGTGAATTTAGTATAGGTTCTGTACTATATAAAATACCCAGCATTGTGAAGATTAAGAGTATAAAGTGAGCAGTCCAATCATGTCAGTGCTATCGCAGAGCTGGACAGACTCAACAAACTGAACAGTGTGTTTTTGGAGATGTGCATGTATATTTTAGTGTGTGAATCTGAATAGATTAACAATGTATGGACACCAACTGCAGCTATTTTTGATTGTGACGTTTGCATAACTATGGCATATTCATGGAACATTTACACCCATTTAAGCCTCTATCTTCCAAATTTAAGTTAGGAGTGACTGACAGGGCTAACCAATAAGAGAAACGCATTGTCTGTGTCAAAACAAACATGGCGGTTTACAGATAAAACAGGAAAAAAAAATAAGGCAAGGACTGAGAAATAGCGCAGATTTTTGCAGAATCAACAAGTGAAGCACTAAACTCTTATTTACCTCAATTAAAATAAGTTGTATATTTTGTTCTGAATGATTTGAGAGATATATGCTACAAATTAGTGGCTGTGTTTGAACCGTCCCACATGGACGTTCTTTTTCACACTCGATGGTCCGATTCCAGACTATTCTGGCAGGGTAACCAAACTTCAGGTGAGCTAAGCACATGTAGTCTATGATGCTAACTGTGAGGAAGCGGCCCGATGTGGTTGAAGTTGGAGGCAGACTCAGAAAAATTCCCTAAATTATCAAAACTTATTTCAATCACCATGGTAATGAGTGGAAAAAAATAATACATATGTACAAAAAATAACTGTGCTCAACTTAAGCAAAAAGCAACAGAACTTAAGAAATTGAGGAAGCACCCCACATGTTACACCGAAAGACTAGATTTCCCTCCTTATATACCCTTTGAAACCAGAAGCACATTCTCCAGGTAAACACCATTTACTTCTCAGGTACGGTAGGTACAACTTTAGCAGGATCTCATACTACACTGCGGACTTATGAGGGCCTAAGTCCTTTGAACTCAAAATTGTTTAAAATAAAACTATAAACACAAACATTGAAACAAATAAGAAAAAGAACTTAACCCAGTTTTCCGATCCACATGGTCCAGCCCATGGCCACTGCCAAGCCTTTAAAAATGGCCGACATAGGACACGCCCTCACTTTGTATGGACCATGTGGAGATTCAGTTAAGAGTAGATGGATGTTTTAAATTGAACTGACAAAATACAGTATACCCAAATAAAATATCTTTAAAGTCACAGGTCTGTGTGATGGTTAAATTAAAGGTAAATTAACTGATAAACAAAACAAACCCAGGATAGTTCTGTTTAGTTGTATACTGAAAAATTATTGGAAATAACCAAATGTGTGAATAAACAAAATTATGGTGTTGTTAAAGGGGTAAAGCCCCACTTTGTCAAACTAACAAAACGTATTTAGATCACTATGTTAGTTTTTGTTGTTGAGAAAATTGTATATTAGCCAAAAACAAGGTACTGACATGTTTTATAAGTTTCACTTTCATTTTTGATGCTCTGAGTCTCCCCTCCTTTTGCTCTCTGTGCAAAGTCACTCCCCCTTTAGAGCACTAGCACACACAAACGTGTCGCTCGCTAATAAAACCATGACACTGCATCAGTTAAAGAAGAGAAGCATTTTGGATCCACCCCATCCGCTGTAGTTCTTCTCATTGAGATATCTGACCCGCCCAAACCTGAGATCAACCTGCGGATCCTTCAACACATTTAGCTCTTTACCCACCCAAATTAATACAAGGAAATTAGCATATCATTCTACATTTTTAATTAAACTAGTTATTAAATCTAAAGAGCTATTTCACTATATAAAAATGTGATAATGAACATTTCCCAGTTAATTACTTGCCCTGTCATTAAACACTTGAATCATGCAGGGGAATCTTGTGGGGTTTCACTTCTCTTAAATTGACCTAAGGCAACAACTGACAGGGTTAGCCCCACAGGAAATAAGTGTTCAGATGTATGGCAATATGATTTATGTATTAATGAGGCCAACTCGGAGTGGTGTGCTGTGGGCTAGTGTTACAGAGACTTCATGTAAATAACAGACGCACTTCTTGCTACCCGAGGTGTATGTGTACCTGGAAGGCGCTTGTTAGTATGCAACAGAGGATTTTTCACTCCCCGTTAGCTGCCGGACCGCCCTGTCTCCTGTTTTGGCTCCAGTCTGGTCCCTGGATTCGTCTGGCAGCGGCAAGGGCAGAGAAGCACAATTCCTAGGGACAACAGCTCTACCACTGATTGCACTGGGACGATGAGAATGGCTGATGTGCTCATTCAAAAGTAACACAAAAGCTCTGAAAATTAGCACTGTACCTTGCCATGTCATTATTACAAAAAGTTTGACAGAATAGTAGTGTTGATTAGACTGACGGATATTCAAAAATGGAAATGGTAGGAATTAAGTCTCACAAATCAGTAACAATTTTTTTTTTGTGAAAGTTTTTTGCCCAGAGAAAATGTATCTGTTTAATGATGCCACTAACATTTAAGCTCTTTGCGGTGTGCTTACAGTCTTAAGAATGTGTCAAATATAATAGAAACTTTGCTATTGTTTTACAGTCATAATGTAGCTAATTAATCGACTATGTTACAATGCACTCACTCCAGCTGTGTTTCATTATGATAAAAATATTGTTCTCATCCTACTCTTAGTGCTACTTAATGAGGCGATAAAAATGAACTTTTAAATGTAATGTTCTATTTCTATTGTGTTTATTGTGTTCTATATGCCATACATTTTATATTCCTTTATAGCAATTACGGGGGGAATGAAATCAGTTGTGTGAGTTTGTTTGTAAGTGATTTTATGTCAATTAAAAATAGGCAAATGTTAATTATGCTGAAGTAATTCACAAATTAATTCAATCATCAAAACCCTTTAATCCCAGGTCAATGTGTGCTCAGTTTTCAATTTCTTCCTGAGAGCAGTCTAATTAATGGACAAAGATCCTGCAATTACTGTAAATAAATAGTTCAATGATCCTCTCAAAAGGAAGCTGTTTTGTCTCTATCTGATGAAACAAGATTCTAAATTTCAATACTATGAATTATTGATAATATTGTGAAAGGGGTTTTAACAACATGCAAATTTTGGTGTATTGTATATTAAAAGAAAAAATGCTCAAAATACTGCAAAAAGAGCCAATTAAAAATAAAAAAAAAACTAATCTGGTACTTCAAGCAAAGTGATTTTTCTGATGTTTGGCAGGTATTTAGTGGGTTCTTTCAAATTTAAAATCAGCTATTGCATTTAAAGATACATTTAACACATTTCAGTTAGAACAACTATTTGAATACTAAGAGCCATTTTAATTTTGTTTTTGAAAATACTAAATCAAATCAAAAATTTAGATCAATTCTGATTGAGTGAAGTGTAATCTTGTGCATTTTTTTTCATTTGCTAAGAGATTCTTCTGTCCATCTCTCCATGGTCCCTACAATCCCCCGCCAATTGCATGATCAAGTCCAAAAACTCATCAGCAAGATGGCAAAAGAAGTGCTCTATTAAGCTGCATCATGTTCCATCTGTTGTGGAAGAGAGAGATAACAGTATTTACACTTTTTTGGAGTTGTGGCAGACGGTTTCGGCCAAATTTTGTGCACTGCAGAGTTCAGCTTACTTCATAAAATGTCATGGATTAATTTGGGTGATGGCGTCCAACTGCAGTCTTCTCCCTCGACAGAAATATCACAAACTAACTTTATTGGAACGTATGATTGGGAACTTGTGTTAGGTGAACATTTAGTTTTAGGAGACACCAGGCGCTAAGTATCCCATCATTTTTAATAAAGTATGGGAAATGGCCAATATTTGCAATAGCTCTGGTGAGGACCTAGTGTGGATGAAAGACTGAAAGAGTACGTGTGTTTGGAAAGTGTTAGCTAAATGTCTTTCACAAAGCATTAAGTATTCAGAGCTCCTCCAACGGTGGGCTTGTTCTTAAAAGAGTCTAACATAGATTTGAGCAGCGCACTAGATAACAAAGTGCTGAGTGAAACATAGCCTTATCTAGCTACAAATGAGAATACATTCACCTCATTGGTGAAAGAAACATTGGACTAGCACTAACTCTGGGCAATTTTTGTTTGCAGAACTTCAAACACTGGACACCCACAACAAGTTCTAACTAAAATGTGCTCAAAATGTCTTGGAAAACTTTGTATTTGAACAATTTTTTGCACATTACCATTCCACGGCACCAGTATATGTATGTTTTATGCATGTAGCCTCTTTTGCTAGTTTGATGTAGAATCCAAGAATCCTATAGCTAAGATGAAAACGCCTGCCTGTGCAAGTTGGATTTTGAATTCCAAGTCATGAGCAAGTCACAGAATCAACAATTAAGTTTAACCATTACATGTAAAAATTGCAGATTTAATATTATATTTACGATATTTTGCAAAATGTTGGTATGTCTTTTCCAAGATAAAATAAATGGAGGGAAAAGGCAGAATAGTAATACACATCCACAAGATATTTTAATTAATAGATTCAAGTTAATTATGTAATTAACATAATTAGATGTAAAAACACTGTAATCAGATGTAAAAACATCGTAATTAGTTGTAAAAACATCATCTTTGGTTAATCACTTGCTCACTAAGGTAAGATACCAAGAAGGATTCCTCTTAGTTTAATCACATCAAAGAAACTTTTGTTCAATGTCAAAATTTTGTACAATGTCCAGTTTCCTTTTTCTTCTATTAAGCAGTATCGTGGGTTAAGGTTAAATGTCCTCCCTTCTCCATCAGATATCCTCACTCAAAACACAATTCTTACTTTTCACTTTCTAACTGGTCCTAATTTGCATTTTAGCAGCTGTTCGACTTTGAGCTTCATACACAAAAGCCCCAATGAAAAATGTTACCTATGATATACTTCAACCCAACATACTGAGAGGTTTGGAGTGAGTGGGTAATTACATTGGAATGAAAGCTGCATAAATGAGCAACAAAAGTCCAGACTAGTCGACAATTTCAAAGTAGTGACAGAGGCAACACTTCATCCATATGCGCCACATACAGTGAGAGGAACAACGCCAACAACTCTTGGAGACGCAGCAGAGCATGTGAGTCAGCCAAGTGATAATAATACCCGATATCAGTGGCCTAAGACCTGACAAGAAGAAAAAATCCAGAGAAATCAATGGATGCTGTGTGTATACAAGTTCTAAAAAAATAGATACAACATTTAAAATCATATATTTTTGAACATGTCAGTGGCAAATGTAAACCTTTTCATCTTCAACAAAGCCTAGTGCACAAATTTACTCCAAACTTACTTGGGGCAGGAATTGGATTCTTTTTTTTCCTTGTGACAAAGGGCCCTCACACACGGTTGTTATGTTTCAAAGAAAAGAGCCTGAAGAGAAGTTTTATTCTAGCTTTGTTTATCCAGTGGATTTCACAGGGTGCCACTCCAGCATCTCTCGCACTGTCTGTAGTATTCTGCTCCCAAGGTATTGGAGCTCCAACCATCTCTTCAACAGAAAAGCACACTTTCATAGAGGATATATTCCACACAAATAAAATCTGGTCCCATGTTAATTCCTAACTACAGGAATTTGTCAGTATTTGATATAGTAATAATATATCTAATAATCTGGCCTGTTACATGCCGGGCTTGTCTAGGTTAGGTTTGGCATATAGCTTAATGTTAGCTGTGAGACTATGATGCTAAATATGTAGATTTCAGACTCAGATCTTAGTGCACAGTCTAAACACGTCCAGCATTACCATTTGACGCAACTTTAAATATGAAAGGCTAAACTAATAAGAATCATGCAAGCATTTTAGAACAGGTTTTATACATAAAAAAGAGTCAATGGAGACAGGATATATTTTTGTTTACAAGGAATATTATTTTAAATAACTGCAATCTGTATGAATTGCTAATTACAGGCATTCAACTTGCACTTTTGAATGGACTGTAATTAATCTTGCAACTCTAAGACTATAACCACAATTATCCTCAGGCCGATAAACCAGCTCTGACTCAGAGTGGACTAACCAGACTGAATTATAACTTATGCGGTTTGACAGATATTTCCATAGTATTCACAACAATTCCTCTGGTATAGTAAACTATAATGGAGTGCTACAGTTAAGCCCAAGAGTAAAGGCCACATTGAATTACACAAAACTATACAAGTGATGATACATGAGAGGCAGAGGAAGTTATAATGATCTGAAGTGTCTGATCGAGAATGCACGGGGCGACAGTAATCGCCGAAGTAATACTATGAGAAAGCATCGTTAAATAGAATCCTGACTTTGCCGGGGGAATGTTTTTAGGGAACCCTTGAGGTCTCATGTTTGGGCACAAGCTGTGAGCAGGACCGGCCTGTCAGATAGGATAAAGCAGCCCGCGCAGCAGCTGTGTCTGGGGGCTCATAGCATTAGTTCCACTGCAGCCACAGCGGCGCACGCAATGGACCAAATCTGCTTGTCTGTTACCTTTAAAAGAAACATACTGGTCCACTCTGAACCAGTGCTTCTTGAAGAATACTTAGATGCCCTGACAGTCCAAAAGTGGGGGGTGACAAGTGTAGCACCAAAAAGATTTCCAGCATCTTCAAAGCAGCAGAGGATTAATTAAACCTTGGTTCCATCCGTTTAAGAATTCCATTTCGGTCACGTCTACGAGCTTCAAAGAGGGGAAACACATGTACATTTGAATAAGAGGGTGATTATTCCGGCTCTCGCACAGCGGCTTACACATGTCTGCATGGGGATGAAGACAAGTCCAGGCTGCTAACTGAATGTCAAGTCAACTGAGCGCTAAGGTCTCGCTAATGCTCCCATCAGAAAACTTAGCAATGGCATTTGTCAAGGATTTGACTGTCAGAAAGCTAGAGCTATTTTAAATATGTAATTAATTTATGTTTTACATATTTATTTCGGGCTTTATTGTTTGCTAATAAAGTTTAAAGGCGCCAAATGCAACAGAAAAGTTAGTAATGTGTCTTTTTTTAATAAATTGTACTGTTGTTAGGCTAAAGTTAACAAGATAAGCATAGCATATTAGCAATTCAAACTTAATAAACAAGAGTTACACTTTTCTATTTCTAAAAATGCCAAATGAGACAGAGACCAGACACACAAAGCTTTTATTCTGAACCATAAGTAGACGTGCTGGTGTGGAGTAGCCTAACCAAAAGCCTAGCATAAACCATTAAAGCTAACAGTTTCCACGCGGTTGCCACGGAGACTTACCTTGGTCCAGTAGCCGCAGGGAGTGCTGAAAAGTCGGGTCCAGCGTGTCCTTCTCCGCCATAAGCTCCGGTAAGATGTTCTCGCTCCCCATTCTGGTCCTGTGCCTTTCCCTTTGCCCCAAGTAAACGAGTCAAACGTAATGCAAGTCAATTATTCAAAGCAGACAGGGAGAAAACTTAACTTGTACAGCGCCAACTTAGTAAACCTGGAACGAGAAGCGGGAATCTCAAAGGCGGGAACTGGAGTCATTCGAGCGCGCGCTACAGTGGCATGTCTTAGTTCTTATCGCTCACAAAAATGAACAAATATGACCTCGGGTGGCGGTTGTATGATCCGAAGGGCGCTGTGGTGGAGCTGGTGGTGCCGCGCTGCGCATCACAGCCGGGGGGGAAGCGGTCCGTGCGTCGTGTGGTGTGTGGCTGCCTGGTGGTGCTGGTGCTGCTGGTGGTGGAGCGGCTCTGGATGTGAACGTGCCTCCTCGCTCGTGTCCCGCGGTAAAGTGAGGAGGCAGTGAGAGCGGCGAAGGCAGCGGGAGGCACGAGGGGAGGAGCCAAGCGCACGAGCTCTCCGAGGTGCTGAAGCCCGTCATTAGCATAGCATTACCATACACCTCCTCCTCCACCTCCTCTCAGCTCAGCGCGGAAGAAGGCGGCCATTCACCACCGCCACAACACGGGCTTTTAATAATAACGCCTATCACCAGGTGTCAAAGGCAACAATGTCACAGTTTAGACGGGGAAAATGTGATGAAATGAAACTTAGACCTCCTGTTATTGTCAGGATTGTCAGTATATTGATTTACTGATTTATTTTAGGAACATATTGAAATTCCTGAAACATTTTTTCGTGCGATTTCAAATTCTAAAGCGTAATGTGGACAATACACAAATGTAATATATTGCTTATTTTCTCACAGAGGTGGAAAACCTTCTGTTTCTAATGCAGCAGTGGTCATATATCACAATAAAGGAAGATAACAGCTATGGCCTGGTCATTTTGGTTAAGGCCACATTTCTTATCTGTAGCCTCCTTTCATACAGGAATGTGTGGCCCTCCACTCTGGGAGGGTTATAAAACACTCACCTTGTTCAACTTTGCTTTTAACACCGCTTAGGAGACTCTGACTCTGCTTTAGACTCTGCTTTAGACTCTGTTCACTTGACTCTGCTTTAGCCTCTGCGTTAGACTCTGCTTTAGACTCTGTGTTAGACTCTGCTTTAGACTCTACTTTGGACTGTGCTTTAGACTCTACTTTAGCCTCTGCGTTAGACTCTGCTTTAGACTCTACTTTAGACTCTACTGTAGACTCTCCTTTAGACTCTACTTTAGATTCTGCTTTAGACTCTGCTTAAACTCTGCTTTAGACTCTACTTTAGACTCTGCTTTAGACTCTGCTTAAACTCTACTTTAGACTCTGCTTTAGACTCTACTTTAGACTCTGCTTTAGACTCTGCTTAGACTCTACTGTAGACTCTCCTTTAGACTCTACTTTAGACTCTGCTTTAGACTCTGCTTTAGACTCTGTTCACTTGACTCTGCTTTAGCCTCTGCGTTAGACTCTGCTTTAGACTCTGTGTTAGACTCTGCTTTAGACTCTGCTTTAGACTCTGCTTTAGACTCTACTTTAGACTCTCCTTTAGACTCTACTTTAGACTCTACTTTGGACTCTGCTTTAGACTCTGCTTAAACTCTGCTTTAGACTCTACTTTAGACTCTGCTTTAGACTCTGCTTAAACTCTACTTTAGACTCTGCTTTAGACTCTGTTCACTTGACTCTGCTTTAGCCTCTGCGTTAGACTCTGCTTTAGACTCTGTGTTAGACTCTGTGTTAGACTCTGCTTTAGACTCTACTTTGGACTGTGCTTTAGACTCTACTTTAGCCTCTGCGTTAGACTCTGCTTTAGACTCTACTTTAGACTCTACTGTAGACTCTCCTTTAGACTCTACTTTAGACTCTCCTTTAGACTCTACTTTAGATTCTGCTTTAGACTCTGCTTAAACTCTACTTTAGACTCCACTTTAGACTCTGCTTTAGACTCTACTTTAGACTCTGCTTTAGACTCTGCTTAAACTCTACTTTAGACTCTGCTTTAGACTCTACTTTAGACTCTGCTTTAGACTCTGCTTAAACTCTACTTTAGACTCTGCTTTAGACTCTGCTTTAGACTCTACTTTAGACTCTGCTTTAGACTCTGCTTAAACTCTACTTTAGACTCTGCTTTAGACTCTACTTTAGACTCTGCTTTAGACTCTGCTTAGACTCTACTGTAGACTCTCCTTTAGACTCTACTTTAGACTCTGCTTTAGACTCTGCTTTAGACTCTGTTCACTTGACTCTGCTTTAGCCTCTGCGTTAGACTCTGCTTTAGACTCTGTGTTAGACTCTGCTTTAGACTCTGCTTTAGACTCTGTTCACTTGACTCTGCTTTAGCCTCTGCGTTAGACTCTGCTTTAGACTCTGTGTTAGACTCTGCTTTAGACTCTGCTTTAGACTCTACTTTAGACTCTCCTTTAGACTCTCCTTTAGACTCTACTTTAGACTCTCCTTTAGACTCTACTTTAGACTCTACTTTGGACTCTGCTTTAGACTCTGCTTAAACTCTGGTTTAGACTCTACTTTAGACTCTGCTTTAGACTCTGCTTAAACTCTACTTTAGACTCTGCTTTAGACTCTGCTTTAGACTGTACTTTAGACTCTGCTTTAGACTCTACTTTAGACTCTGCTTTAGACTTTACTCACTTGACTTCACTTTAGACTCTGCTTTGAATTTTGCTGGATGTTGCTTTCAACGCGACTGTGTTGCTGTAACCAGCAATAAAGCTCTACAGAATGATCCTCATGCCGCTGTTTTTTATGCAACAGAACAGAAACTGACAATAATATCCTGATGATTTTATGTAGATCTAAAGGAAAGTAGCCTAGTATACACAATGCATGCCATAGAATTGTGTGATTTTACATGTAAGCATCATGCCAACAACAAAAAAAAAGTTTTTTGCCCTCTAACTTCACATAGGGTAGTCATCACAGATATGGGGCATTCGTCATCTGCGCCATAGCCTACTGGATCTGTCTTTTCACTGACTTGTAACGCAAAGCTACAGTTATTTATCTATGAATTAAGATTTGATTAAGATTTACTCATAATTTGAGCAGCTAATGTAGGCTTAGCAACTAGAAGCAATATGGCAGCAGGTGGCGTTTTCTCATATGTCTGGCAAAAAGAGGCTACACTTTATTTGACTCTACGTAAAGATCTTGTTTTGTTGCAAATGTTATACACCTGAGCCGGCATCCTTTCTTGTTTTGTGTACCTGTTTAATAAAACCTATGGGCCTACTGACATTACAGACTATAGTTACAGCTCTGCAGGTTTGTATTCTTTGTTCTCTTGACACTTCAGCAGTAACAGCCAAACTTCCAATAGGCTGCTATACAGTAAATAATGCACGGTGTTTAATAATGATTGCTTGAGGGCTGATGTTTAGAGCTGATATAAATTAATAATCTAGATGCTATTAGTCACAGAATACATTGCCTCCAGATACTATGCTCATCCTCTTTCAGCAGTGCACAGGCTGGGGTCTGGCCACTGGAGGATATCGCCATGTGTTTATTTTCTTATAAATAGGATCCCTCTACTTAAGGCTTTGTTTACAGCTGAGGATGGCCCGCAGCAGTAAAAGATTATGCGTCATATGAGTATCTGAAGGCTGCTGTATAGGGCTATAGTCCTCTGTGACTAAGTCCATTTAGATAAAACAATTATATCAGTCTAAACTATCAACCCAGGGTGTGTAATTGCCCGATCTATAATTAGGCTATATTCATATTTCATTACAATACCCCCCATATCAAAATATTGATGATGTTTGACCTTTAGTTTCAGTTGACTTCTTTTATTAACTTTTTCATAAAATGACCTTATTTAATACAAGGTATATTACTTCACTGTGAGCTAGATTCATATCACCATAGTCTTAAATTATTGTAGTTCCATATTATTTGATCAAATGTGTTTATTCAAGCCTCAAGCTACAGTGCGCACATATTAAGAGTGATATTTGTTTTCTTCTCAAGAAAAACACTCCTCTGCAAAAGAGGTTGAGATCCATGCCAAGACTGGCATTCATTTTCTGTAAAAGTTGAAGTGAGCCAAAAAACTTCTGTGTAGTAGATTTCTCGTTAAAATAATAACAAAATTACCTCTATGTGTAATGTGGATGGGTAGGGTTTTGTTTGTTTCTTCTTGTTTTTTTCAGTTCAGATTCTGGCTCAGTCTGCTCATGTTTATTGTATTGTTTTGGTGGAATGGGAGGATTGGTCGAGCATTTATTAAGATAAAATAAACTACTGTCCCCAAGGGGAAATTTGTGGGATAGGGTGTAGGTGAAAACAGACATTTTCTGAGCAACCATGCCTCAAATGTAGGACAATAGAAGACTACTCAAACATGCAAGAATCCGTCAAAATACAAATATGTGTAAGCGAATAATGAAGGAACACTGTTATAACATGGTCAAATGCTCATAAAATAAAATTTTACATAAAATGCCCCTTTAAAAGACCCATATTATGTTATTTTCTGATACGTTCTAATGTTGTTTCCTCATCACAAACATAGTGGAGTTGTGTTTTGATTCATTCACACATGTTTAACACACAAACCCTGCATATTTAGGCTGAGTTCTTCTCTCAAACAGAAAACACTTTGCTCCACCTTGTGATGTCATGTGGTAATACAGGAAGTGCTCCACTGTGTTTTTAAACTCCACACACCTTCACTAGAATCATTTGGATGATGATGATTTCAGCCCTGGATTTGCCAATCTCCACTAAACAAAAAGTAAACGGTAGCTGTTATCTTGAAAACGTCCACTTCATGACATCACAAGTTGAAACAGAGCATTATGGAGAGTAACAGACTAATAATAAAGGGTTACTCAAACAACATGATTAGGTGACAAGATTCTGACATGGCTTTAAGCTCACAGAGTCAACAGACAGGATTTATGAATGTTATAGGTTATAAATTCTTTAGGCTATAGTAAAAGTGAATTTTTATCATTTTGATTTTCATTTTACAGCATTTTATGAGCCTCAACTCCTGTCTTTTTTGTCTTTATCAAAACTTGCATTTGTTCCCTAGTTTCAAGAAGTTCAGGAAAAGTGTGGCCAAAACAAACAATTATTTATTCTGTTTTGTTAATCATCTAAAGAGGTCCAGCAGATAAAATTCCTCCTGTCTTCAGTGTTGATCCTGGTCTGTAATTCCAGGCGTAGTGTTGTTGCGTAACATGACATGACACTGGCATCAGCTCGCGGTCGCATCGGGCTAATTACTCCTCAGGTGACAGCAGACAGTGTAAAACAAGACTTTATGAAGATGGAAAGCTGACACGTCTCCCACTGAAATCAATTTGGATTTACATCAAGTCACTGGGAAGGAGTCCCGCTTAGATGGTTTTCCTTTTATCTGCAGCCTAATTCAAGTCTGCTCAGAGATCATTGTGATCTGGAGCAAACTTTTTTCAACCATTTTGTTTGCATAAATTTCTTGTTTCTAAATACTTTCAAAACAACAAAGAATGCACCAAGATCAAACTTGTGCTGTTCTTCAGTTGTAGTTTTAAGCTACTAGAACCATCCTTATGTCGTTTCAACCAGTTTTTATGTGTTTAACTTAAAACATTATAATGGCAGAGTTTGTGTGGACAATACACTACAACATTCTAAATACTTCATGGCAAGTCCTTCATTACGCCAATGCATTTCAACCCGCCGACTGGTCTTCATCAGGGCCTGAGAAGAAAAAAAGATTTGGTTGTTGTCAAAGGAAAAGACTCAAGAGTCATACGATTATGTGTGGACTAAATCTTTAACAAAGAATGATAAAGCTCAACATTGTACATCTTGTGTTTGGATATCTCTCCTATAGAGCTATATGTGAACGGAACCTATTTTTATGAGAAAAAAAATCCCAGATTTTACAACATAACAACACATTTGACAGCTGCCTTTGCTCACAATTCAATGCTTGCAGTCCTCCAGTAATATCATTACTGTATCATTGATATTCTGCTTCTCAGCGCCTATAGCAGCTGTACCTCCTCCTTATAACACACACCAGGGCTCACCTTGCTGTCCGCTCCTCCATGCTGTCAACCTTATATTTAGTAAATTGACACAAGCTGTGCGCCTGTGAGGGGGCAGCCATTCCACAATGATCAAAACACCACTTTGTCATTGTAATGGTCCACTGTTCCTCACTCTTCCCACCTCATGAGATTACTTATACTTAGGCTGCCCTGCTGGTCCTCTGCCATGACTGCTGTAATAAAACATAAAGCATTGTTGTTTCTATTGGCAAAGATATAATATTTGAATCACCCAAATCTATTCCCACCTGACTTGTGTATACAACTTTGATTCCTACATCTACGACCATGCAAGGGTTTGTTTATGAAGTCCACCAGATGGCAAGCATATCTATAAATAAAGTCGCTCCCGTGAATGAAAGATTAGAGCATTTGAGCCGCATTTGAATGGTCTCTGGGGAGAGATTAGAGAGTAAGCTGATTCATAATGCGTTTGAAATGAATCACTCAACAACAAGCTCAAAAATCTACTAACATGTTAAAGATGCAAGAGTTTTGCAGGGATATATATTGCTTCAAATGCTGACCTTTTGACCCTGCAAAGTACTTTATGTGTAGTACATATCAAACAGCCTCACGTTTTAGTTGTTTCGCTGAAGGGTATCATAATCATAAGCAAGTTTGAAATTCCTCACTCAAAGTTTCAGAGTTCATGCAGATTAATAAATATACATAAATCCAATGCATTTTTGCCTCTGGGTAACATTTCTCAAGTTATTAAAATAGAATGGAGAGGGAAAAAAGTGCATCTCAATTATATAACCGGAGCTGATCAGCCTACCGATACATCCGCCCACCTGAGGCTACCACTGCATCCTCCACAAATATTGACAAAGTTCTTATCTTTCGCACTCTATTTTCTAAGCAATGTGAAGGCGCAAAGGGTATACAAACCAGGGACATTAAAGACCCCAGTCCTGCAGGAGAGACGCAGCACAGAATGTCAGATAATCCAGATAGATAAAAATAAATAAATGAAAACAGCCCAGTGCCATCTATTGTCTGCTATAGAATGGACAAACCTCGAGGGTTGTACTTTTCCAATATGTACAGGGCAGATAGTATTATGTTTAAAATACATTTGGAAACTTGTGCATTAAGTTGTATAAATTATCAAGTGCATTGGTTCAAACCTATTCTTTTGCAACATGTCCAGCATGTCGACATTATTGTCAACATGACTGAAACAGGAAATGAATGAATAAGTCAAATGAACTTGTACTGATCTGAAATCTGACAATTGTACAGCTACAGAATGTAAAGGTACAGTATGTAATATTCTGGAGATGGCACTTCACCTGCATGATTCCATAGAACCAGAATGTTAAACCCATACTTCAGAACATTTTCCATGGAAATAGATGTGTTTTATGGTATACTGTGGAAGACTGCAGTCAAAGGGATCAACATCTCTATGGAAATAAGAAGGTGGAAGCCAATTAAGAGTCAGGTTTGTGGAGATGCAAGCCTGTCCACAGTTAAGGAAGGTCTTTCTACATTTTTTTAGTGCAATAAATACAATCAAAAGGAACACACACACACACAAAAAAAAAACATACTTCTGTTTTAGTGTATTTTTTGACTGTGGCCTTAAAATTGATCACGAAACATTTCATTTTTTTATCTTTTAATTTATTTATTTTTCCTCCAAATTGAAAAGGTGCTGACTATGCATGCCATGTTGACACATTATTTTCCGTAAATACCTCTTAGCTCCTCTTTCTAAACACCAGGCTGTCCTTTGAAACCTCTGACATCCTATATCTGCCTAATGAATTCCTACACACGAACTGGAATGCTTGACCTATGCAAAGGTGAATGGATTTTGCAGATGTATTGACAGGTTGTCTAACAAGTAAAAGCAGCCTAAGAAGTCATGCAGTCCACATCAATTAGCTAAATGAGTGAAGAAGGCAATTACGCTGTGCTCTGGGCCCCCGAGATAAGACGCAGGTATGCAGGAGTCAAAAGAACAAGTGGCTTTACAGTGTAGTGTTGTTATTGCATTGGCGTAATAGTGCTGTCTCTTTGAGTGCTTCTGTCAGCACTTCTCACAGGTCATTGGTTGTCTACTCTGTTTCTATAATATCATATATGCAGATACTTTAAAGGCCTCATATGACACAAAACTGACTCTCGTGAGCTTTAAGCCATGTTATAAAGCTGTTACCTCCTCAAAAAACATGCCTGGAGTTGTGTTTTGTTTCATTCACACATGTTTGAGTAACACTTTATTAATAGTCTGTCTTCATCCCCAAAGCTCAAAATGCTCTGTTCCACCTTGTGATGTCATGAAGTGGTAGTTTTCAAGTTAGTAGTAGTCTGGGGCTGAAATTATCCAAGTGATTCTAGTGAAGGTGTATGGAGTTTAAAAACACAGTGGAGCACTTCCTGTATTACCGCATGATGATGTCACAAGGTGGAACAGAGAACTCAGCCTAAATATGCAGGTTTGTGTGTTAAACATGTGTGAATGAAACAAAACACAACTCCAGGTATGTTTTTGATGAGGGAAACAACATTGAAACAGATCAGACAATAGCGTAATACGGGCCCTCAACAAAAAGTAAGAAGTTTCTAGCAGTGGTTCTACAACTGTATTTGCCTTTCCAGTTAAATCTAAACCCAGACTCTATTAAGGCTGAACATGGTTTAAAATGACATTAAACCAGGACTAAAACAAGACTAAACCAGGTCTAACATGAGATGAATGTATAGATAAGTAGTCCATAATGATGATGAAGCCCCATGTACCACCAGAGGCAGCCTACGCACCACCAGTGATACATCCACCACAGTTTGAGAAACACAGTTCTAGAGCATTGTGTGTTATCAGTGATGTAAGCCGTACTGAGGGAAACACTTTTAGGCTTGCTTCTCGCCTGTAATCTAGTATGCTTTCTGTAGTTGCCACTCTTGTAGCATAGTAATTTTACTGTTTGTACAACTCATACTTTGTCCAGAAATCCAAATCCACTTTATGTATATAGCAAATTTTATAAACATTATACATATAAACAGTATACATATGTAAAAGTGCTGCACTGTGGGTGTAATGTAAAAAAAATTATCTACTACATTACGACAATTACGACAATCACAACTGTGATACTGTTCCTTTCTTCTTGAGTAAGGCATCTCACATATTAACACTTTTACATTTGGCAATACAAATGGATGTATAAGTACTCTTTGGTATTTCATGTATAATCTAATAAATACAACCGCATGTTTATTCTTAAAGAGGGGTATTTTACTTCTACACGGTATTAACCGCTAACACATAACATATTTACAGCACCAAGTTACCTTTTATTGTTTTGAAGTAGCTATATTCACCAAAAAGAACATATTAACATGTCTTATATGTTTCACTTTTGTTTTTGATGCTCGCCCCTCGTCCCTTTGTTCTCTGCACTAAGTCACTCCCCCTTCAGAGCACTATCACAACATAGCTGCATCCCACTAATGAAACTACTGCACTTCGCATCAGGTTTGAGCAGTTGTGCTTTTCTTTATATTTATGGAGAATCGTGGTGTAGGAGCATGGGTGATGTAGACTTGTGAGCGAGGCAATGCACAAAATTTTACACCTACAGTAAGGAGGGTTCAAATAAGGCCTGGGAGAGATCTCTAAATTACCGAAACCTTCATGGATGACATCTAAAACCACTTCAGGCATAATTTTTGACGACGGAACAATGCTATAACATGGTAGAAAGAGTTTGCATAATATCCTCTCTTTAAACAATATGCTGTGCAGTGAGTCATGCCGTGCCTGTAAAAACCTCTTCTGGTGAGTCGTACTCACTGTAGGTCCAGTCAGTCAAACCTGATCACAGTGTTTAGACTTTATGCAAACAGACTTTTGCAGAAACACACCGTCTGCACTTTCCTTCAACTTGTTGTGGCAAAAAAATTGTGCACCAAGTGACTGACACTGTTGTAGTGACTGTTGAGAAATGTCCCTGTAATGTTTCTATTCAAACTTATTTTCATAGATATACATTTGAGTATGAAATCAAGGTTTGTATTAAATGACTAGCCTATATTTACACATTTTCCTACAATAGTTTTGGTGGTATTGTAAATGTTGTCCTTATTTTCTGAATCCTGGGCCACTGACCATGTCAAGAAGGACGATAGAGGAAAGTGTCAACACTGCCTCCTACTGACGACTGAGCCATATTAACAGCTTACAACATATCAAAGGACAATAGATTACATATTTCTCACTTAAAATGTAGCAAAGCAAAATTGTATTTATTTATTTGTATTACCTTTTTAAAATGCATTTTATTTATACAGGGAGAGCCCAATGAAAGTACTCAGACTCTGCTTTTCATGGATGCCCTGTTCAAATACAGAAAAATAACAACTATGATACTGTTCCTTTGTTCTTGAGAAAGACATCTTTCATACTGACACTTCTGCATTTGACAGTCCAAATAAAAATGGTTTGATAAATGGATGTATAAAAGTTATTCTTTATTATTTCATGTACATTTATTTAACACAACAGCACGTTTATTCTTAAAGAGGGGTGTAGCTCCCCTGGTTTATTCATAAAAAAGGTCTTCACACTTTAAAATGATGTCCATGTGCCAATATTTAATTTCTTTTCACCTTCAACACCGTGAAAGCTAAAAGACAGATAAAGGAAATGTTCTTAGCTCTAATACATATAATAACTTTTAAAATAAATACAAAAATAAAACAATGTTTATAGTGTTCGCCATCATGACCAGCAGTAGTTGGTATGGTATACTTTTATTTGAACAGGGACAGTGCATGATATCACATTGACCTTAAAAAAAAAAAAAAAAAAACAGGAAAGATGTTTGGTTATAGCATAAATACAAATTTCCACGTGTAGTCCCTGGACAGGCTGATGTTAAGTAAGAATAACAGTTTGGTGTATGTCAGTTAAGTCTGTCATATTTCCTTTGCACTTTTTTGCATTTCCCTTGCTCCCCTCTGTCCAATTTTTGCAGTTACAATTTTTCTGTCTCTTTTTAACTTCCGGGGCAAAACATGAGCTCACATGACTCACAAAAGTAAATTCTTTTTACAAATAAAATATATATAAAACGAATACAATAAAGACAGCAATGTTCTGACACATCTTAATAATTTCAACAAATATAGAACAATCATTTTGAACTGGCTTCTAAAACCAAATATACTGACATTACCATACAAGAGAGTGTTTTAACTGCTAATGCATAACATATTTAGATCACCATGTTACCTTTTATTAAATATTATATTGATATATGGTCATGGAAAAAATACAGCAACAACTATTATTAACAAAATAATAATATGTTCTGTCCTGGAATTACATCGTTCAGAAGAAACTGTTAATTGACTAGAAATGGCATTTATTTTTCAGTTTTTTATTTGTAGTTGTGATTTGTTACTAAAAACTTGCCTGAGTAAAACATATGCTCTACTTTATACATCTTTTTCATCTTGTGTCCCTGTTTCATCCGCCCCTTGAGCTAGTGCAAACTTACCATCTAACACGATTAGCCTTGAAATGCCATTTAAACCAACAGCCTCTTGTTTGGAGATATTATTTTCTCCCTCTCACAGCTACACAATGCCTCCGTCTCAGTCACAAAAGAGCACCTTATTGTGGCCACTAAATAGAGCGCTCGCATCCATTAAGCGGCCATTGAGCAGAATTATATTGCCAGCGCCGATCATTCAGGTACATTGATCACGGCGGGTCTGCGGTGGAGTGTGTTTGGTGGTCTGGCCTCCTCCTCCTCTCCTGGAAGTGTTGTGCAAAAGAAAAGCTAATGAGAAAGTGTCAGGCGCGCACAGGTAAACAAATCAATGGCACCCTGCAGCCCTCCCAAGGTCAGAACATACACATACACACTGCTGTCAAGAGGGGCAGCTCGAGTGGACAATGGACAGACGCACTCGAGGCTTATGGAGAATGCAGCTCCAGTAAGGACGTGTGATTACAGTGGGGTGATATGATCAGCAGGTTGATTGATTTAAACAAAAATTGATTTATTCATTTAGATTGGAGATTTTATTGATGTGGTTAAATCATTTAACAGGATGTGTTGCTTTGAAATGAGTAATCATAACAATTATTTTTTGGAAGTGATGACGAGCTACTTTTCATTTTGCAACATAAAGTATAAACAAGCTGTGATTTGACGATCTGGGAGGTTTCCTTCAGTTTCTTCAGACATTTTAAGCAAACACATAATATTCTATACACTTGTTTGGTGACATTAGGAAATATTCAGAATATCTGAAATATATATTAAAATATTATAATAAATAACTTTGACTGTATTTTTTATTCAGATTGATATCAGTCTGATCCCCTCGTCCTCTGTTGTGTCTCAAGCCTGACAAACGTGATCGTGCAGTAAGGTTTTTTTCAGTGACATGTGTGAAATGAAGGAGCTCATTTTTCACCTAAGATTTACAAATAAAATCAAATTTATCTCACCTGAGAGTAACAAAGTTCAGTGCTTCACTCACTGATTCTGCCCAAGTCCACAATGTTACCCAGTCCCCTGTTATTCTTTTTTACTTATGTTTTTTCTATTTTTCTACATGGTGGACCATGTGTGTCCCCGATTGGTTAATCCACTTGTCAATCACACCCATTTGAAAACGGGACAATTCACAGGTGACCAGACGAACATATTAGTAAAGTACTGTAAACGTGTGTAGAGTATTTTGGATCCCAGGCAAATCATAACTTTGATTCTTTTTGTTTGTTTTTACTTCTTTCATAAAGAGTGCCACAGGGGTCAATCTTGTGGCCCGTTAATTTCCTGTATAGAGTGATGTTCTTCTTATTTGAACACGCTTTTATTGCTCAAGGTAAAAGTGCACTGACACTTTGTGAATGCATAAGCTACTGTTGTTATGTTTGAAGCATATGGAGGCATATGGATTTCTGCAACATTTTGAGAAGAAATTGAAAACCTCTCAACCTTCTACTAAAGAATCAACCTTTATAGCAGTTTAAATATTGAAAGCACTGGCATGTAACTACTACAAATTTAAAACTAGCATAACTGGTAACATTTTAACAACTCTCCAAAATGGATAACGATGACAAGGACCATCCAAGAACAATCGTCTCATGAGCAGATGCAACTATTACCTTATTTATCTGTCCTTTCCAATCAACAGCTTCTAGTGAACAACTTTTTTTTCCACCATTCAATAAAAGACAAACAACAGAATTGTCCGTCTGCTTCTCTGGTTGTATCTGGGGCTAGTAGAATGTCGTGTATCCATCTCCGGATGCTCTTAACATGCCAAAGAGAGTCACAAGGTCAAGAGCGCTAATTATTCTGTGGGCAGCACCACTGAATGATTTCATTTCCTGTCATTAGCCACAGCAATTAAGCAGAAGCACAATGATACGGAGACAGCATCAGCGCCTTGGGCCCGCGGTACACTGGATGGCTAATGGGCGACTAAAACAGGGACACTGTGGACGCTTGTTTGTCTTAATATTTGCACCACTACAAGAAAACTATAGAAAAAAAAAGAATTATAAGTCAAGAATACCATCCAGAGGTTTTGAAATGTGTCAGAGGTAAGAAGCAGAAAATATTACAACAAAGTTACACATTATTTTCAGTATAGTTTTACATATGTGTATATACATGTATTGGATTTTAGCCTGAGACAAAAAGTGGTGTGGTCGGTGGTAATGTTGTGACATATTTAATCTAGCAAGAAGACTGTAGTATATTTATTTATTTTATTTTCATTTAGCAGCTGTCACTGAAAATATCAACCAGCAAAACAACCTCAAATAAAGATAAACATACTGGCACCTCTTCACATGAAAGACCTGCAAGTCTGTCTATACACTAAGTGTGAACTGTGCTGAGTCATGTTTAGCATAATCATTCAGGCCCCTAATGGGTGCCCTCACATCTATTAGCATACTGGCTAGCACTATTGTTTTCCTTGTTTAGATTTAGGCCTGAGGATGGAGTTATAAATAAGAGATAGATGACAGTCTTTTCTATTTCCTTTTGTCTTTCCATTTTTTCTATAGTTGTTCCAGGAGGTGGATAGTCAAAGCATATAAAGCGTATTTACTTTGTGTAAAAGTACTGTTACATCAAAATCTAATTAAAATGACTCAAGTAGAAGTACAAAGTAAGTAGTGGTCCTGGTCCTGGTGGTAAGAATAAAATGATTTATAATTACTATTATATTATAATCATTATATTATCATAATTAATATTAAGGACAAAAATTGAATGCTATATGAAATCTTGTGTTTGTATTTTTCAAAAGACAGACCTCAAAAATTTGAAACAACTAAATCATACGTAAATGAGCAATGCAAGAAACACAAGTGGGAAGAGTTTAAATATTTCACTCACACAGGAGTTAGAAATATGTCGTCTGTAAACTGCTCGAGGAAGCAGTTTACAGCTCCAGCTGAGGAGGCTCGGGCATCTGTTTCGGACGTCTCCTGGACTCCTCTCTGGGGAGCTGTTCTGGGCATGTCCCACAGGGAGAAGGACTCAGGGAAGACCCAGGACATGCTAGAGGAAAGTGGAGGAAAATGGATGGACAGAAATAAATATACTGCACTAAATGTACCTGCGTACAAACCTCTGCTCATTATATCTCAATGATGATAGTATAATTTACATGTACTAGATCAGTTATGAATCATATCTTGCTTAATTGAAGTGTCAACTTCCAAAACCATTAGTCTATATTTGACTTTCTCTCTTGCAACAGTAAAACTGTATGTAAACTGAACCTTAGAAACCCAACGACATTGCCATACTCTTCATAATTACAACCATTTTATAAAGGTTAGCTTAAAATCCATAGAAATTTGACTTTCAACTGTAGATTATTCATGAATGCTCTGTAACCCAAACCTTGCAGCTATTGAATAATAAATTGTGGCTAATGATTTTCCTTCCCTTTAAATGAAAATATTGCATTACAGAGACGGATCATGCAGAGCTTTTTGGGAAGGTCTTACTGTAAGTGACTCCTGCTTAGAGCTATGATGGATATTGACATTTACACAGTGCAGATGCCGTGACCTTCCAACGACCTTCGAACTCTTGAACTGGTATGTTGCCTCTCCGTTTAAGGAAATCATCGCTCTCAATGTGCCATCTTGCTTAACCCTTTGCAGTGCTTGCGTGCGTCTAAGCTAGTATGTAAACAGAAAAGATTAAACTAATGGTCGGTTTGTACAGCGTGTGCGCAGAATGTCAAATATGTAACATTTAGCTAAGCTTTCCCTTGGCGGATGAGACGGTGAGGATTTGGCCTCGCTCATCCCGGTTGTCAAGACGATGCAGGTAAATCCTCTTTTTAGGCTAGTCTTTGCGGTTCTTATATGCACTGCTGTTTTAAACCATAAAAATACAACAACTCATGCAAAGATTTCTTATTTTTTGTACTGTCACATGAAGTATGTCAGGATAAAAGAAACAGAAGATTTGGTTACATGGGGGTCTCTGTGCTGGGAGTTTAAGCTCTGGCTCTCACTGTTTCTGAATTCTTGCAACAGTACCAATTGTGTCAAAAAAAAAAAAAAAAAAGGATTACTGTAAATAGTTCTACTATGTATATATATATATATATATATATATATATATATATATATATATATATATATATATATATATATATATATGCCACATGTTGGCACAGTGTGGATTGACACATATATTTACACATGTTTCTTCTATCTATTAAATATGCTGACAGTGCAGTTGAAGTTGTCATTGTATGTTACTGTTTACAGTTGTCCCTCACTATATCGCGGTTCGCCTTTCGCGGTCTCGCTGTTTCGTAGATTTTTTGTGTGCAATTTTCTATGGATTTTTACAGTGTATGAGCGTGCATTGTGTTCTGCGTCCTGATAAATGTTGGATCGACACTACAGTGAAGTGGCACCAGGAAGAAAAGGGACGATCAGAGGAACTGAAATACACATGAGTCACTATCGATTAATTAAACAAGAGAGGACGACAGATGGAAACTAGCTATAGCCAAAGCTAGTGCAAAGCATCTTTAATGTTTTTGCACATTGTCCCTATCAAATAAACTAATAAACTAAACTAGAGAAATGTGAGAAAATGTTAATGCCTGTGTGAGAAAAGTGTATAAAGTGTGTGGTGAGGGGTTTTACAGCTGCAAAACATAAATAATAAATAAATAAAGCTGATACTCTGTTGATTTCACCCATTGTGGGTTATTTTTAGAACGTAACCCTTGCGATAAATGAGGGACTACTGTATTATTGTATTCTATTTATTTACGTGTCCATGTTCTTTGAGTGTTTTCTGACTTGATACTGAGGAATAGACTTGGTACTCAATACAGAAACCACGATGATAGTAAAAAACACTCTTTCTTTAGACAATAGAATGTGATTTTCAACAGTAAATGGTAGTACTTTGTTTTCTATTCCCATATGGCCTTGTATACTAGTCTATGTGTCTTATACTTACAACATACAGCTCAAGATCACTGTAAAGCTGTTCAGGAAAGGTTCATTTCTGTCCTGTGAATGTGACGTTTTAGTATCAGTACCTGCACAAATGAGTTTCTAGTTTAGTATCTATTAGTATCTGATTTTGAAATCTTTTGACAGCCCTGTTCTCTAATAAGACAAACTGCAGCTCTTATATACATTGGACCTACATTGTTCTACTGTTCAGTTTTCCCAAGAGCATACTGAAATTTAAATCCAACATTCAGAAGTGTAAGAACTCGTCTTTTTAATCATTAAATCATCTATTTTCCTTAACCAGTCATCAGTGTAGGGGCAGCAGAGAGCGTGCCAGTACAGCGCTTTTCATCATGCGCTAACTCAAAGTCAAACACAAGGGGACCGAGGGCTAGCGGACAGCAGATCAAACACTTTTACACTCTGAGACAATGGAAAGAAAGAGAACCATTTACACAATTATCAGTGTAAAAATGAAACATCCCCCAGTGCAGTTAATAGAAAGGACTATCCCACGGAGCGCAGTGGGATTTTTACAGTTTCGGCTCAAGAAATGTCTCATGTCCACGGGCAATTATACGCATATTTCAGAGAGGAGCTTTAATGTGCAAAACGTGTTTAAGCAAGTGGAGCACAGAGACACCCAGAATCAAATGCACGGTAAAACTAATTGAAATCTATCTGTGGTACATTCCTATGAACATGAGCGCAATGCCACAGCACCACTGGCTCGGCTCAGTCGGAGGTCTGAGAGTTGAAACTTGGTGTAGCAAAGGATGTTTATTTAATTTAAAATAACAAAATAACAGGGTCTGTGCACAGAAGCATGCTAGTTCGCTCACTGTGTCTCTACACCAACAGACTCTTTACTCAAATTCAAACTCATTAAAATAAAGACTGCCCGATTATTTTTATATGGAGGATACTTCAGATTGTGGTGTTGTTTTAATTATTATGCCTTAAAATTAGCACTAGCATTAGCATGGAGACACAAACATGCCTTTTTCTAAACACAAAAGACTTGTTTTATTTGTGTAGTGTTTAAAAGAGACAGAGACACCTCCTGCAGCTCCCTGTCACTGTCTGATCTTTAAATATTTATTCATTTTAGCGTGACTGGACACATCCTCACAGACATAAAATTGGACAGGAAGTAGTGCCGCTAACAGTGAAGTTGGGGGCGCTGTTGTGCACAGAGCCATTTATTGCATTTAATGATCTTGATTTGCTTCTGTTCCCTTAAAAATGAATAAACCTAGAAAGTGAGTGTATTCTGAATGCCACCAAATGAAAAAGTTACTGTACTGGAATCCTGTTACTCAAAATAAGCATTCTGAACATACATTTTCTGCCATGTATTTAGCTACGTCCTAACACTGAGCATAGTGCAACAATGATGTAAATTATTGACTAAAGTGTTTAGCATAATAGCTCAAATCTTATCTACAGATGTATGGGACATAATTAAGCATATTATTTTGGCGATTGAATGAGTATAATAGACATTTCCTTTGAATATAGTTACTTAAATAACATAAGGTCATTTTAATAATGATATAAAAAATAATGTTACCTGCATTACATTCTTCACACTAAGATTCTCAGACCTGATGGTTGAGTTAGGGACCTGCAATAGAAGGCTGCAAACAATTAGCACCTCTTATTTCTGTGTGCATTAGCATTCATTCATTCACTGTTCACTCTTATTGGACATCTGCCACTTGGGAAATCGCAGCATATTTTATTTTGTCTCTAATGCTGTAGAAAATGAGAAAGAGCATGAGAAATGCTGATGCCTTCGGTCTTGCACACAATCACCATCTATTTCTACAGAATTCCCCCTTTGTAGTGAGGAGTAAATGGGATTGCTTTGTGTCTAAACTGTCAGACCTCCCTCCTTCATACCCGACATCAAGCCTTGTTTGGAGAATTCTACTTAAAACAGGTAATTACGGGTTCTTTGTTGCTGTCACTCAGTGCAGAGATAACATAGTGCTATTGTCCAAGTGCTGACAGCGATGTGTGCAGTGTGAGATAGCACAGGACAATCTCCCCACCTCAAACCCAAAGCAGAGATGTTAGCTATAGACCCCTGTGCTCTCTATGAGGAAACAACGCTAAAAAACGGGGTTTGACCCCTGTTTGGAACATGAGTTGACTGTTGCAGTTTTTTACCCAGCATGCCACATTCTTCATAGCTGAAACCAGTTAAACTGATTGTGAACGCAGAGAAAACAACTTTAAACCAAGCGCTCCTATCCAGCCTCTCTGTGTTAGCAGACACACCACAGTGTCTAGTTAAAGGTGCACTGTGTAGACTTTCTGGTGTGTAGTGGTGGCGGTGGTACTCCACCTATTTCCTTGCTTTGCCTAGAATGTTCCATAAATGGTATTAATATGATTTATCTCCATGGAGACAAGCAGGTGGTGCCACCAGGTCAGATACATACTGTGCCTACCAATTCATGCTTTTTCATGATTTTTTTTTGTTAAAACACTTAAAACTTAAAAAACTTAAATGAAATGTGAGGTAGATACATTTAATGCCATATTGTGGAACATTACAACCAACGTAATAACATATCCATGGAGACAAGCATGAGACAGACCCCCAACACAAAGTTTACAGCTTTAATTCAGACTGGCCCCAGTAGGGTCTTTGCTGCTGCCACTCTGCGGGGGTAACAGGGTGCTAATGTCCAGGTGCTGACAGGGATGTTTCCACAGCAGTACAGCACACGGCTGCACAACCTGACACAAGGGACAGCGGCTCCCAGGGCAGAGTCCGAGCCAATTAGCCTGCCTCCTCTGGAGCTAACGTCTTCCTCCACTGTACTGAAGCACTGCTAATAAAGGCCTGCTGACAGCGCTATTGCCAGTCATTGTCATCCTGCTCCTGGACACAATAAATGTCACTATAGCCACATTCATATGCAATCCCCCACCGCTCCAAGTGGTCAGGTGTTCAGATATATTTTTATAGATTTTTTTAGCTTCATCTTTTTATATATATTGTTCTAGTCGCACGGCATATTGTAATTGGAGTAGGAAACATGAGTGAAGTGGCTTGCCAAGGGGCACAATGACAGTATACAATGAGTAAGAGCTGACCCTGATTGATGATAAACAGCTTAAACAACACTGACCCTAGATAACCAGTTGTGATATTTATCTGTGTATTTGTGCTACTGTAAATGTGTTCATATGTGTCCTATAACTCAGACAAACTGATATTTAGGGATTTTTATATCAACAGTAAAAGAACACATCTTATGCCTTTTTGGGATATTTAGTTTTAAAGAATAACATATGTAGATTTAACTATCATTCATTTTAAAACTCTAGAAACTGACACAGACATTTGAATGAAGGAACATTTATATAGTTCAAAGATTATAAAAGTTGTTTTTTCATAATATATCCCATTCAAATACAAAAGAATATGTTCAGAATATAATCCCACGTAACAGAATTTGCTATTGTTTCCAAAGATATCAGTTCCAACAAAGGACACAGCCACTGAAGCACAAACTGAGGACACTAAATAATGAATGGATCATTTTCAAAGCCATGTTTCTAGTTCCATTCCAAAACTCTCTCTTGGTCGTTTGCCCATTTTCTTTGCCTGCCTTTGCCACACATGACTGAAATTCCAGCAGCCTCTGTGTATCTCGTAGTGTGTCTTCTTTTCCTGCCCAAATCAGTGACAATAGCCTTAGCAAACACGAGGATGAAAGGAGTACCCCACTTGGCACTTTGTCCCCGTAAAGAGGCCCTCCTGTGGCTGCTATGGCCCGCCGAGCGCTCTCTGCTCTCCATTACACCTGTCACCTCCACTCAACGACTCCCTTTAATCACTTCAAATATCATTTCACACCAGGAATACCAATCCCCCTGCAGAGCCCGAGGGAAGACAAGGACCTATCATCGGAGAGAAACTTTGATATCTGCGCACGGAGGAAAGATGCAATGCTGTTTTGGTTTGGTGAATAAACATGAATTTGAGTTTTGCTGGTATAGTCTGAATGACAATAAGATAGGTGAGGTGTTACTTGATCCCTAAAGATAAGATGTAATATTTTTAACTAGCATTTTTGTAATTAGAATGTCACGGTTCAGTATTTTCTGTTGATATATCTTCACATGTCGTATGCAGACATTAAACGAATCTTTTAAACTGACATTGATGTGTGACATTTAAACCATGTTATAATGGTGTTCCCTCTCCATTAGCTACCTAAAAGTTGCATTTTGATTGATTCATGCACGTTTGAGTAATCCTTTTGTAGTAAATTTGAGGCTTGAATGCTTGAATACCTCTGCTCTGTACTTACTTTTTCATCAATAAAACACAGAAATGAAAATTCGCTGCCAACTACGGAAAAACGGCATCTTAGTTCTGCATTTTTGAAGAGTCACTGGACCTGTTTCTTTTGCTAAGTATGTTTAGATCAGTATTGTGGTTTGCAATAAAAAAAGAATATCCTAAAAAACATAAATATAAATTATGTACAGTGGTCCCTCGTTTATCGCGGAGGTTACATTTTAAAAATAACCCGCAATAGGCGAAATCCGCAAAGTCGTCATCTTCATTTTTTACAATTATACTCTATGTTTTTTGCTGTAAAACCCCTCACCACACACTTTATACACTTTTCTCACACAGGCATTAACATTTTCTCACATTTCTCTCTTGTTTAAACACAAAGTTCAAACCTTCGTAAGCGCCTTTGTCGGTGCAGAACGTTTCATCGACATTGTGGGTTTTGTCGGGGAGAAAACAAATCGCAAACACACAGCACTTCAGAGTCACACTGCGATCCAACGTTTATGTAAATTTGTCTGAACACATTCTGTACTGTACAGGAGACACGGCACGGAGGAGACTGATGGACAATGGTCTACAGTCCAACAGCCAATCAGGACGCAGAACACAATGCACGCTCATACACTGTAAAAAAAAAAAAAAAAAAGCATTTACAATTGCACAAAAAATCTGCACAACAACGAGACAAAAGGTGAACCACGATATAGCGAGGGACAACTGTAAATGTAAAAAAATATATATATAAATTCACTAATAAAATGATAATAGTTTGACATAAAGACACTTATGACACTGACTTGGGAATCACAAAGATAAAACAATTCTGGAAGATTGTCTTGAGATTACACCTGACTGAGTTTGTCTGTTTAGAACTACGCTCAAGAACGCATTTGATAAAACCAAGTCATTCCTCAAGATGGAACAGATCAAACACTCAATTTTCTGCTTGTCTGCTACTCCAATGTCAAAGCTATTCCGTTCTAGCTTGCCGACCACCCACTGGAATAACTATCCTCATGCAAGAAGCCTGGGTGAATCTTATCTTAAAGTGCTTGTTCCTCGCCAGTGATATCATACTCCATGCTGTCCTTACACATATGCCCCATTATTGACCCTTGACCCCGGTGTTCAGGAAGTCAGGAGGTTGAGGATGTTGCTGAGGCAGTAGCTTTTCTCCGGGGGGCTATCGACTTCAACATGCACTCTCTCATTTTTACAACAGCGAGTGGAGCGAGTTAGCCATTGGTCTCAACTGGAAAGGTCAAACTAGAGGCGCATGTAGCAAAGAGGTTATACTTGAGCTAAATGAATGTTATCGCACAATAGACTGGATTTCCATGCCTATGAATGCTGAAAGATCTTTTGAATTAACCTCTGCATAAAATAGAGGAGTGCATTCATTTCATTTCACACATCTTGTAATAAAGGGATTGAGAAGCTATAAGTTACATTTATCACAACAGTATGACATTGGTTTGAAATAGAGGACACAAAATAAAGCCACACAACAGCCACTTTGCAGTAGTGGCTATGCTAGCAAGTGTTTATTGGTTATTGGTTTATTAACTGGGTTTTGTGTTGGGAAAAAATGATACGGTCTGGATCCATTCTATTGAAAAGTACATGGATAACAAAAAACATTGACACAAATATTTAAAGCAGACATATTGTGCTTGTGTCTGCTGTATAGAAATAATCTCTGACACCCGGAGATCAGTATAATGTACACATTTTAAATAGCAATATTAATGTAAAACAGGGGTGGGCTCTTTTATCCTTATACTGCAGCTCCCTGTGGCTTGGAAAAATAAATTATAAAGTATTTAATCGAAGTATATTTTATTTGTGTGTTTTTTTTTTTTATTGTAATTTAAATTGGAAGATTTTTATGATCTTGAAATATTAAAATAACATTAGATTTTATAATTTTTTGTTGCTCAAAATAAGCGTCACACTAGTGGAAGCTATTTCTATTTGTACCACAATGATTATACAACACTGCTGAATCCTATGCATATCACTAACAAAGAAAATAAAACTGGAGAATGAAGTAAGTAGGGAGCAGTGGGTGTGTGCTGGTGGCGGTGAAAACGGGAGTGGTTGAAAATAAGTGATTAAAGATCACTCAAATGTGCACAAATTACTCCAAACACAACTTTAAGAAGGTGAATGAGAAAAGGACACAACTATGACATGGTTAAAAGCTCTAAAAAATAGATTTTGCATAATACATTTGCTTTAAAGAAGTTAAAAAACAGGAATTTTAAAGTACACAATCTAACTGCTCTTTTAAATACTCAGCCATCTACGTGTATCCATGGAGATGTTATTGCTTTGCCTGGAATGTTCCACACTATGACATTAAATGCATCTATCTACATGGAGATACATGTCAGATTTGTAGAAAGTTAAGTCAGTTCATAGTTGGTTTGTGCTTTTCAAGATACGTATGAATAGTAAAAATGTCTAGAAATGACTAAATGCCAGATATACAATTTTTATGTCATATTGTGGACCATTCGAGGTAAAGCAATAACATTTCCATGGAGACAAGTAGGCACCATATAGTGATACAGCACAGAGACAATAGCAGAGTTTTGAGTTCAAATTGATCAAATTGTCATTCCATCTGTATTTTGAGCAGGAGACTTACCAGATATTATCATCTCAATTAGTACATTAACTTTGGCATATACAGATAGCAGCAGTGAAAAGAAGGAAGAACAAGATCATCTCTCCAGGTCCATGAACGAAGGTCATGGAGAACAGGAGAAGAAGAGGTCATGGAGAAGAGATGGAGGTGGCTAATGGTTCTGCTGCTGCGTTGGAACTACTGATGGATTGAATGGCTGACAAGTAGCTTGAGAGGTGATTTGTAAAGGGGGAAATGTGTGTGACAGAAAGGTGATATGTGGTTGGTAAGTATTTTTTTCTTGGTTGAATGTGCCAGATTTGGACTTCCTTAAAATGTAAAAAGCAGTGCAGTGGTTCAAATGATTCCTCACTTACCTTATGCATTCCGAGTATCCAAATTATTTACTGCAATGACTTTATAAGCGCTTTTCACAACAAAGACCAGAGGTTTCCTGTCACGGTAATGCGAACAGCAGCTAGCATGCTAACTGCACACTTCCTGATTATCAGACAATAAAACACTTACATGTTTACAATTAGAGACAGTACACAGTGGACTTATTTTGACCTCACAAGCTGTCTATACAATATATCAAGACAAATTTTGCTGAAAAAAATCAAGCTTTTCAAAAGAAAGAACATACAAAACAACATTTTCACATCTTTTAAATGTCCATTTGTCTAATTCCTCCACACGTTTTATTTAAAACTGCTCCCAAAACAATCCTCCAATACACGAAACCCGGCAAGACTGTCCTCTATCACCTTTAATCTTTTGTTACACTGTCTCGTCACTTTGTACTTTCAATTACCGCTCCCTAAACCTTTCCCCGGAGAACAAACGTGCCTCTCCGTGTGATGAATGCCTCTGTGTTTGCCTGCCCATCACCTGTCACTCGGCGGACCCATTCTTCCTGTCACCGACCGAAGCAGCGCATATCCATTACTTCTGTCCTCTTCAACCTCTGATCGGGACGGGCCCACGTTGCACCGTCTGAGAGAAGCTGGGACATGGCTCCACCCCTCCCCTCCTTGATCCCCCCCACCTTTCCGAACCGGAGAACTGGGTGGACATCGATCCCCACTCGCGACGCTCTGTCCCGGTGAGGGGGTAAGCAGATACAGCCGGTTGCCTCCAACAATCATTGCACGGCGCCCTGTGGGGACGACTGGCGGTAAATTAATAGTGGTCTTGCAGGGACTAGATATTGTTAATGTATTTGCTATTGACGGAGTGAGATAACATGAGTAGCTTCAGACTTACTTAACACAAAGCATAAATCCTCCCAAGCCAGTGAAGAAAATCGCTGTGGGCAAAAAGGAGGTTTGTTAAGGCATTTAGCTGACCACAACCTGAGAATATTGTGACGGAACTGAACAGGCAAACTGGCAGAAGAAAGACGGGAGGTGAGACAGCTAGTGTTTCATTGCTAGATTGGGTGGGGCCTTTATGTTTGAAATTTCAACTGGTGTCTGGGTAAGTTTACTCTGGACACTCAAGACCATATCCACCAAGCTATAATGCTAAGGATTCATAACTAAACTTCACTTAAGATCTGGAGATGGGAGGCTGAGCACAAGAGGCAAGTTTATTTGTACAGTACAATTCATACACAAGGTAATTCAATGTACTTTACAGAATAAAAAAGACATTAAAATCACACAAATCAAAACATAAATAATTACAAATAATCATCATAAAATTCACATTAGAAGAGAAAAGTGCAGAATAAAAACCTTTCAGTCGTATGCACAGATAAACTGTTTTGAGCCTGGATTTAAACATTGTCAAAGTAGAGGCCTGTCTCACATCTTCAGGAAGACTCTTCCAGGTTTTAGCTGCATAAAACTTAAACGCTGATTCCCCATGTTTAGTCCTGACTCTGGGCACCAGCAGGAGGCCGGTCCCTGAAGTCCTCAGAGTGTGAGATGGTTCATGTGGCTCTAACATGTGGGAGATGTTCTTTGGTGCTAGGCCATGAATAGACTTGATCTAAAGCAGAGCTGCTTTAAAGTCTATTCTCTGAGCCACAGGAGTCAGAGACCTGAGCACAGGACGCATGTGTGAAGTACTTCCTGGTTCTAGTCAGGACCTGAGCAGCAGTGTTCTGGATGTACTGCAGCTGTCTTAAGGCTCGTTTGGAGAGGCCAGTGAGCAGGACGTTACAGTAGTCTAACCTACTGGAGACAAATGCAAGATAAGTCTCTGTAAGTCTGGTTTTGACAGTAAACCTTTGATTTTTGCAATGCTTTTTAGATGTTACAAAGCTGCAGATATTTTTGATTTGATGTGGTGGTTAAAGTGCAAGTCTGAGTCCATTATTATCCTGAGATTTCTAGCCTGAGTTGAAGGTTTTAGAGAGAGAGACTGGAGGTGAACGCTCACACTTTCTTTGTGTTTCTGTGGACCAAAGACTATGACTTGTCTGTCTGAGTTTAACTGGAAAAAGTTGTTTTGCATCCACACACTGATCTGATGGATGCAGTGGCAGAGTGAATCCACTGGTTCATATTCACCTGAAATACTTCCTCATGGGAAGTTTCTTTGACACAATAGCTCATTTGTATGACACTAAAGATAAGAAATGGTAATACAATTCAAAGCAATTAGCTGTAGCAAAAGTAGCAAGAGACATGTCAAATATGCTGCAAATACACAGATTTGTGTTTCTGATGTAGAAGCAGAAAAAAAAGAAACTAGTCCTGCTTTTGAACATGTAATCTGCGCCATCTCAGCAGCAGAACCAGCAGCCATCTCGGCTTCTCTATCTCCTGCTCTTCTTCACTACCATCAGTGTTTAGAGCGCAGGGACATTATTAGATATATTTGATATTTTTTCCATGCATTTTGGAATGGTGAAATTATAAAGGATAGTTTTTGTTTTTTTTTAAACTAAAAACTTTTAATCCACTTTATCCAGGATGAGAAATGTCACTGGTTACACACTCTGTAACCAGTGACTGT
This sequence comes from Periophthalmus magnuspinnatus, assembly GCF_009829125.3. Lineage (NCBI taxonomy): Eukaryota > Metazoa > Chordata > Actinopteri > Gobiiformes > Gobiidae > Periophthalmus > Periophthalmus magnuspinnatus. The sequence continues at coordinate 28,134,151 of NC_047136.2, forward strand.
AAGTCTGTAAGTCGACTTTGAAGGGTGGATTTGGTAGGCTTTAGGGTGCTCAAACGTGACTTAAGAGACTGCTCTGCTCCTGTCTAGACACCTTTGTGTTTCTGAGTACACCTCACACACTGTCGACTAGATTAAGTTCACCCAGGCAACAATTTTCAACTGCTTGCAAACTATAGCTGTGTTTCTACTGGAGTGTAACATTTGGGGATTGTTTCAGCAGCATTTTCATTCCCCAAAGAATCCAAGACATCTGCTGCTATCGTATCCATGGGTTTCAGAAAAAAAGCCACAAAATTAGCACAGTACCACAGCAATTATAGGTGTAGCATGTAACTTCATCTGCATAACTCTATGTAAACAGAAACTTAAAACCACACTTCAGAACATAGATAGATCAGTTTTGTGCCACTGTAGAAGATTATCACCAAAGGAACAACATTTCCATGGAAACAAGCAAGATGAGACCTTACTCCCAGCCAAATAAAGTCAGGTTTGTGGAGATGGAACCCCGCTCAGAGTAACATAACGCAATATAACCCATTTTCCACAAAGGTGATGACATAAACAACATAACTTAATTTAACTATTCAAATCTACAGTACCTTCTATCAAAAAAAAACAACAAAAACTGTGCTTGGTCCAGTGCGTGCAATAGCAGAGACACATCAGTTTGAAAACTGCTCTATGTTTTAATGGAAAAGCAGATACAATTTACTGATCTATTACATTTACTCATTCTATTTCTATTTCATATAATTCTCCACAGGAATATTCACCCACACGTCTTTGGCTGTGTCATGACAAATGCTCTGGTTTCCTCTCATTGATGTAAAAACACAATTCTGTCGATATGTATGAACATGGAGTGTATATATTCATACCCGTGCCGCGTCATCTTTGTGTGTTACTCGTCTGCGGCCTGTCAGAGAAGGGACTTGCCCCATGACACTGGACAGGACAGGGGAGATGAATGAAGCGGGGGCTTATTGAACAGAAATTGGATAGCTGCTGGGTGGAATTTCATCAGTAACGGAAAGAAAATGGGCCAGAACTACGGCAACTAAAATGTGAAAATGTACAGTATGTCACAAGTCAGATATACAAGTAACTATTTTTAACGTGATTCTCATAACACATGGAGCTTTTTGTTTTCCCCGTGCTGCTATTAGTTTTTATGATGATTTAAAACTTAATAGAGTAGTCATCTTTTTTGTAATTTTTTAGATGATTATTTATTGGATGTTATTAAAATGCATCACTGCTTGCCGTTTCCATATTTTTGTGACCTCAAAATCTCTGATAATCAATTCAGTTCATGTTTATTCTGAACTCATGGCCCATTTTTAAAATAGACAGGGACATTGATAATACAAACAGTAACATTTACGTTTTAAAAAGACATTCATACCAGTGTCTGCACATCTTGGACTGAAGCGGATTGCACTGAGTCTTATGTTTGTGAGTGACATTATTATTTCATTTTCTGACTTATTCAGCTACAAATAAAACTGTACATTAAAGTTCTTAGTGCAGCAGAGTGTTCACTCTTGCACTGACAAACATCTCAGTCGCACTAGTCCATCATGGCCTCCTCCCGTAAAGCGTCATTATAATCCACCTGCAGCCTCTGGAGTCCAGAGGCTGCAGGTGGATTATAATGACGCTCATTACAAAAAAGCCAGTGTCCAGAGTCTGGACACTGGCTTTTTTGTAATGAGTCCAGAGTTGTGCAGTGTATAGTGATGTACAATATGATTTAAACAACATCAGCTTTACATCATCAAAGCATGAACCAAACCTGAACATAAGAGTATTAGCTTGAGCAACAACATCCTGCATTATCTATCCTTTTTTTTTCTTTAACATTTTCAACACAAATACATTTATCTTAGAGTTTTCGAGGTTGCTTATTAAATCTGTTTTGCTGCTTTGGTCTTTTTGTACACTGAGTTTAAATGATACCACGAGTGAGCTATCTCTCAGTAAGACAGTGCAGATGTTAAAGATGTAACATGTCCGTGTGCTTAGAGCATCCGACTGAAGGACATCAGAACTCATCTCTTAGCGCTGGTCTTGCTTATGAATCTCTTCACATATCACAAAAAGCCCTACATGGGGAGAACGTTCCACTCCAGTGCACACAGAAAATCAGCTCGTCTCATAATAGCTCTGGGCAATTTCAGGCCACACAGAAAGACAAGGGAATCAATTTTCCTGGTTAGGTTATAGATGGGATTTCTTCGGCTGGCCTTTTCATAAGAAATAACTCAGATATGTTATATGAATTATTAAGAAATGCACCGCTGTGTGACATTCAGAATCCATACACCACTTTACCCCAATACTAATGATTACTGTTATTATCACCCGAGCACTTTCAGGGCACATGGGCAAATATGGCTTTGGCTTAACTTGCGTAATCTTTCGGAACACAATGTAGACACTCAGAATAACACAAAAAGAATGTTTAAAACTGTTAAATGCCAAGTTAGAGAGGAGACAGAGAGCAGACACACAAAGAAAGAACCTGTATCTTACTTCATTATAGTACTATCTTATTATTAATGTTATTATTATTATTTAATTCTGTCTGTTTGTATTTCATTTTATTTATTTTTTCCTATTGCAAATTTTCTGATTTCATAAAACAGCTCGTCAAACTCAAATGGCAAAAGTTAAACATAACGACCTGCCAAGCCTCAAATAGTTTGTGTTGCACAGGGTGATGGAGCTCTTTTCATGAGCTTGAATAGCTTCTTAGGGTGTCCATGTTTGTCACAGTGTCGTAAACAGATATATATGTGTTTGTAAACAGGTATACATGTACAGTATACACTTGTGTATGTAGTATGTAAACAGTGTGTGTAAATGTATATGCTACGTGTGTGTATGTACCTAATACAACGTTGACCCTTGTGAAAAATAAAATTGAATTGAATTGAATAGTGCAATGAGTAGTACAAGCCTGACCTCTAGTGGACGAACTATGAAACCGCAGCTTTGACTAGAATATTTTGTGTGAATTAGAATTAGAATAAATATGTTAAATGTGAATTATTAGATTGTACAAGTGCCACAGTACCTTCAAACATAAAGGCTAAAATAAAATGGCGACAATGAGAAAAACGCAGGTCTATAGGTCTACAAATGGCTGGACCTAATTAGTCCAAATAAGTCCCAATGTTTTCTGAGTAATATTCTCTACTTGACAAGCCTCTATAGGTGACTGAGGGCACAGCCAGATTCTATCAGAGATCACAACGTTACACAGAAAACAATGAATTAAAGCAGCATTAGGGGGGCAACTTAGTTTTATAAATAAAGACCTTCAGCCTACATCTTTTTAACACCTTAGCTAACAGACAACCAGCCAGTCTAAGACCAAAATAGTGTTTAAAAGAGCATGCTCCTTTGTTATTACTGGTTTAACTTGGATAGATTAAACAGATTAGATAGATTAAATAGTCTATTAATAACCTAGGTTCAATAATTAAAACATAGAAATCTCTAGATTATACGTTCAGTAATTTATTCAAACACAAAAGTATAACTATTAAGCTTATGTATAATTTTATACATAGACCTAGACCTACAGACAAGCTCACTAGACCTATAGCTTCATCCTTTAAGGCTTTTACAGTTCACTCCAATGTTGCTCAAGTAGAAACATGTTTGCATGTTTGCATTAGGGCAGTTGTCTGATTCACTGGGCTGCTGTGCACCAGCTGACTCTCACCTGCAGACAGTGCTGCAGAGGACAGAGGCCTGAGCAGCTCTGTCACAGCTCTGTCACCACAACTCTCATTTACTGTAGTGTTCTTGTAGCAGTGACCTGTGCTCCGCTGTCTGCTCATCACTTTAACAGACAAAGAGCAGTGGGGCGGTTTGTATGAGCGCAGAGCCTGTGGAAATGTCCAGTGTTTAAATGTAAATGTGATTATTCACAGTGTCCGGGCTCACGGGGCGGAGCTCTGTTGCCATGACAATGACGTCAATGTTGGTGTCGAGTAACCAAAGGTCAAAATAAAGACAAGTGAATGAAAACGGAAGGAAACTTATCAGGCTGCTCCGAACAGGATCTACACAACTCCAGTGTACCAAAGACCGAGTGTACTCCGGTTCCTGCGGTTCCTCCGGCTCCTCCGGCTCCCGCAGCTCCTCCGGCTCCGGACGCTGTGTCCGCGGGCGCCACAGCAGAAGGTTAGGGTCAGGCACGAGCTAACTGCTAGCGCTGCCAGGGAGCTAGCTAGCCCGTAGCCTAGGACGTCTGCTAACAGGCTAGTGCTAACAGTTGCATCTGTTTAATGCGTGTTTTTACAGCCAGCGGCTCAGTACAAAGTTACTTTTAGGAATTCACTGAACAATGTGGGGATTCTTCTGCGATTGGCGGTGGACAGATCGTGTTTTCAGTCCATTTAAGTGATGTTTTTCAGTGTTGCAGTCTGGATAGGACAAAGTAGCCGGCCTTCTAACAGTGTTTGCTCTCCAGCTGTGTAACTTTAACTACAGCTCCGTTACTTGGAGACATGAGTCTTGTGGATAGCTGTTAGCTCAGGTCCAGATCTGCACAGTGTCATATGGTACAGTGATAATGTTAACTTCAGAGCGTCGAGCCCTGATCTGTGCAAAGCTGAATGTGTAAACAAACTTTGACTGTTGACGTAATCATCATAGTGCGTAATTGTGGTGGTAAATCATCAGTCCTGGCCGTGATGCGAGCGCTTGACCTTGCGGTGGAAAACGATGTTCTTTTTGTCATTGAAAGTCGACCTCATGAGCAGCCATTTAACACAGAGCTGGGCTTGTGCTGCAGAAATGAGATCACACCAACTTTTGCACGGTTTCATTTATTTTAATAAGAATAGCCAGCATAACTCGGCTGTTTGAGGCTACAGTGTGTGTTACCTGCATGTAGTAATGTGACTTTTTGAATAAACATATGCTCCTTTACTTGTTGACATTGCTTTTATACAGATGTCATGAGGTATGAATATCTACTAATCTTTTCTTTTTTTCTTTCTCTTACAGAAGTAGAGTAAGAGTGTCCAGTTTACCGCAGGACTAAACTGGACAAAAGCCCTTGACTCAGATCCGTAGCTGGTGGTGCGTTTCATGACCTTCTCTGCGTGCTGACATCACCTGGGTAAACTTGAGCAAGTGCACATCAGCAGCGGGCAGTTTGGAGGCTGTAAACATCCCCGACTGGAAGCTGTCCGTCATCCGAGCTTTCAGTCTGATGTTTGCTGCTGCCGGTGTCCACAGCCACTGGAAATAAAACAAAGTGCAAGATAAAGGTTTCTATATTTTATTGTCAGTGTAGTTTTGTTCAAGCCCAGACCATGTAAACATCCTACACTCAGCTGTGAGCAGATGCAGCAGAGGCTGAGAGAAGGTTGTTTACTTGAACTGGCTGGAAAAAGCAATCATGCATGTCAAAATTAATCCAAGAGTCAATGACAAAAATAAGAGCAATAAACAATATTTGGAGTTTTGTATGTGCAGGTGTCGTGAAAGTTTCAATAAAATATGTCCTTTTTTACATTTTTGTTGCATTACAGTATTTAAATTACAGGTAACAGTTGTACAAATACTTTTATTCTCTGTCATTAAGCTATCAACATGAGTTTTATCTGTACATTAAACACAGCATTTTAAGTATGACTAAGCAATAAACATAAAATAAACATTAACTGACTTAAGCCAAGCCAGCAGTAAACAGTCAGCTACAGCTGACTGCAATCCTTTTACCGGAAATACAATGGCAGCATACAGTGGGGAGGTGGAAGACCGTTCTGTAACATTACTGGTATGACAAGAATGCACAGGCACTTTTAGATATGTTCCTCTGACATTCACTTTTATCAGATTTCCTGTTTCTTCTTTGTGTGGAGCACTGCAACAGGGCAAGCTAAAAATAGAGGGCCTACTGGGATTCAAAGTGGGCGGATTTGACAACTTGTTCATTATTCACCAGTTAGGTAGGTTATTGGAGAGACGCAGTAGGGGGCTGGGTGGTTTAACAGGTTAAGGAGCCACTACCTCCAGCTCTTAACACTAACAATAAAAAATAAAAAAATAAATTAAATTTTATATATATATATAATTGTTATTTATTTTATTTTTTAATACAGTTTTACCCTTCTAGCTTTAGTACCTCATTACCATCAAATTGAAAGTTAAGGTGACGAGTTTATACGTTTATACCGCCAATTATCCACTAGAGGGAGGCATTGCTTCTTAATTCAAACTCCAGGTTGTGTAGTAGGGTAACACCATTGAATGTACAGAAAACAGTCCTTTCTGTGCTTCAGTGTTCAGAGCACATACACTGGGCACATTCTGTATGTTTTATATGTTCCTCTGTTTCTTTTAAACTAAAAAAAAAAAAAAAAGGAGCGATGAGTTTAAAATGGCAAAACTTAATCGGATACACAAAAAGTTCAGGCATTTCCAAAGAATAGCCTATAGAGCTTAACAATTGAAACAAGTGAATCATCTGACGGTACAGTGCAAGTAATGCTAATGCATAAGCATGTAATATTAGTTATTATTTGTTATCTTGCCTAAGGACATCACAACAGTTTGCACTACTGCCCTCCTGTGGCATTTGATATTCCAGGAGTCTCCCATCCAGTACTAACCAGGCATAACCCTGTTTAGCTTCTGAGATCAGACGAGTTTGTATGTATTATGAATATAATAGTCTCAAGTATCACTGTCAAATGGGGTTTTATGGCTCCACTACACAGTGCTCAAAGTAAAGTAAAACTGTTTCAGGATTGGACAAATTTATCAAGTTTTACTACATTTATTTATCTACCTAAAACCATGTTTGCCTAAAGCAAGTTTATTCTTATCATGAAATGTAATACAATAAATTAAACACATAAAAATATATATTCATGTAAGAGTACTTCTAGACAGATTTTGAAAACTTGCTGAAAAAAGTTCATATTGTTTGTCATCAGAAGTAACTTGATCAGTTTTAAAAATGTCCCTGCGGACTCAAAACAGCAGTCCTCAAGAAAGTTCAGTAAAAAATGTAGCTCAGTAGAAAATACAGATACTGCTCTCAAATTTAAATTAAAGAGTACACAACATACAGTACAGATCCCTAAAAATAGAACTTTAGTACAATACTGTTATTTTTGTACTTTCCACCACTGAGGATACCTTTTAACATGTCATTTTTCATTCAAATAAATATTTGAACATGCCTACTTCATTCGTTGATTGATCAGCAAACACAGGGCAATGCAAACACTGACAGCAAATAAAAACTTCTCATGTTCCTCACTTAAATAAAAGCATGCAAAAGATGTCAGGTGCACTCATAGCAATACACACCCATGTTGATTACACACCCATTGTTACTTGCTGCATGGCATGGCCCACATTTCCAAACCTGCCAGTGTTTTGCATGCACTTTGCATGGATGCCTCTGTAAAGTCAGGCCACCAATGTTTTAACGTCAACTGAACAGTATATGTATGATTTTATCTATGTCAAGGTAAATGGAATCTATTGAATTTCCCTTGTAATAATAATGATGAATCACATGTGCCTAAAGATCTATCTATGATCTATCTATATATTTATAAATATGACTTTCAGTTTGGAAAGATGATTCTTCAAAAATGATTCTGGAAAAAGTTTATTTTATTTTTTTCTTTGTTTCACTTAATTTCTGTTCAAAAATGTAACATCCCTTCACCTTTCACAGAAAAACCAGTCCATTGGAGATCCAGTCACAGCTGGTACTGGACCGGTTTAAGATGAAGAGTTTCTCAGTCAAATACACATGTATAATCCTATCTATGTATTTTGTCTAAACAAGAGGTATTCTGTTTCAAAACTCACAACTACTTCCTGTATTTTTGTACTTTTCTTTTCATCTTAATTTTTCTGACAAACTACCACTTACTATACTACTGCATATTTACTACAGGTACTAATCCCACCAAACCAGGAAATAATTGGAAAACCATGAAAACCTGTCACATTTACCTTTAAAGCAGCAGCATCGGTGTAAATCTATTTAAATACATCAGCATATACAATATAATCAAACACATTTAGGTATATTTCAGCCAGATAATTCCATTCAATTCAATACTTCATAAAAACTGTCAGGAGGTATACCCAAAATGTATAATGCCTCCACACTTCACATACAGTTCAGGCACACTGCACAAATGAAAATAAGCTCATTTGAATCACTTTATTTTCCTCTTTCACCAGCCTCTATTCAAGGTCACTATGTTTTTCTTTGCCAGCTCTTGAATGAGGTTATATTCATACATCCCAGGATGAACTCCAGTCTTTAAGTTTCTGTTCCGAAGTACTTCATAGTAATGATTCCAATTTCCATTTTTGTCTGCTCCAAAGCCATAAATGTCCACCTGTTTAAGAAACAAAACAAAAAAGGGTGTGTCAATTGAAGCAAGTCAAATGAGATAAGGAGTGAGTAAGGTTAAATATAGAATCCCAAGGATACAATGGCAGTGTACACTACCAATGCTTTATGTACAATCATTTGGTCAGAGGGTAGAGAGTAGTTATTTGAGCAACTTTTTAATAAAACTGTACCTCTGTTTATAGAGAAGTATATATAACTATACTTCTGTTTTATAGAGATTAATAGTTTTATTGTTCTATTGTTCCTTCTGTTCCTTTTGCAGTCTTAAAGCGCCAAAAGCGTGACAGTGACTATGTTAAATGTGGAAGATGCAGTGACGGAACGTAACACAGTAAAAGTAGTAAAGTACTGTACTTAAGTTTAAAAAAAATTAAAAAAAATGGTATGTACATTTTAACATGGATATTTATACTTCACTACGTTTGAGAGAACAGGACCGAAAAGTAAAAGTACTTTATTATCTGAGACCTGCTGAAAAGGCTGAGAGTTTATTTTTAACACGATCAGAATCTGATGTAAAAACAAAGACAAAAACAATGAATTCACTTGTTTGTTGATCAAAATTCAGCACAAATCTATATCAAAATCACATTTGAAGCTTCATTAGATCTAAAAATCTGCACAAAATACTTCAACTTTTTACTCTTCAGATACATTTTTAAATGGGTACTTTAATACTTTTACTCAAATTTGTTCATGTGATTAGTACTGGGTATGTTTTTTGCTCTGAGTACTTCTTCCAGCTCTGGTAAGATATGATTAACACAATTCCATCAGCTTCAAATATTACTTGAGTATTAGTTTACCCAAATACTTTTTTACTCTCACTTGAGTAATTTCTTATACCTCTACCATGTACTGCAGTAATATTACTTTGGCGTAACTTTACTTTTTACATGAGTACAGTTGTTGGCTGCCTAGAACAGCCTTATTTTTCCCACAGTGTTAAAGGGGTTTGTTCAGCAGTTCTGTGCACATCATGTTGTCAGTAAACAGAGTGCAGTGGTTTGTGTTGATGTCTTCAACAAAACAAGTTTTTCTTTCCTGATTTGACCCTCGAGGTGAACTGAATCGGATACTAAGCGGCCAACAGAATGATGTGTCAAGCAGGTTTCATAGCTGGTGCAGTGCCAGTCACAATGCCAGCAGTATAGTTGAAAGAATGTAACTTAGCATGTTTTCAGATAACTACTGTAGAAGATGGCACTTTGAAAGATGAGAACACAAGCCCTGTCCAAGTTGTACAACACTGTATACAACAATAAATAAGAAAAGACAAAAACTAGAATACCTGAAGCAGTGCTGTAAGAAACACACATTTTAAATTCAGTTAAAGCTTTTGCCACTTGTAGACTTACTCAGTGAAAAAAGTAATCCAAACTTTTACCAAAGTAGGAGTTAATCAAGAGTTACTACACCGTAAAATCATCAAGTTGGAGTGAAAGTATGGTGTCAAAAATATTGAGTGAATGTACTTAAGTTAATGTAACTGTACTACCCACCTCTGCTGCCTATATCAAAATCCACAATGTTTCATCTTTATCACATTTTGGGTCATGGAAACACCAGTCGTTTGTGTATGTATGCATGTATGTATGTATGTATGCATGTATGCATGTATGTATGCATGTATGCATGTATGTATGTATGTATGCATGTATGCATGTATGTATGCATGTATGCAATTTTCCATGTTGACATAGAGGCTCATCGCTGCTTCCTGTTTTTTTGGTCCTTTTTTCTACAAACTTGATGTAAAATGATAAATACCAACACCACAAGTAATAATGAGACAAACATGAAAAGTGGTCACATGCACTTTAACCCTTTACTTACCTGGTCACAGATGTGCATGGCCAGAACCAGGGTCATGAAGCCAGTGGAAGGGTATTTCCCCCTCGTAGACAGCCAGCATGTGTGGATGTACCTCATGAATCTCGGATTGACCACCATCACCTGTTAGCAGAGACGGTGTTTGAACATGATGTCATAAATGCTTAAAGGCGCTGCATCTCATTTTTACAGTCTTATAAATGTGAAAAACAGAACTAGTTCATTTTAAATGGTTTGCAGTGGTCTAAAGTTATTCCTCACTTACCTTATGCATTCTGAACATTATTATTCACTGCAATTTTCACACCTAGACAAATACTCGACTGTGTGGAAAATTTGGGTGCAGGGCCTTTAACAACGAAAATCTTCCTTACCAGATTCTTGTTAGCATTGATTTTTTCTTGAACTGGTGCATATGATCTGAGAAAATGACATCAAAATATCAAAATTGTATCATTTGTATTTGTAACAAAGAGCCAAGTTTGTTACCAAATTAACAGCACCTTTCACTATATGCACTTTAAATTGCACGCACACTTTAATCGCACAAAGCACTTTAAACATTATTTGCACTTTAAAAAATACAATTGCACAAAAGGATTTTAAAATGTTTATTTGACTTGTCTTCTGCGTTTACCCAGTTTTGGATCTGGTGGCACAGTGGCACTTTAATTGAAGCTGCTTGTCCTGGAGGGGAAAGAGGACAAAATTAACAGCGAATTAATAAATTGGATATGGGCAATATGAGTGCAATGTTTGTTTGACAGTGTTTTTAAGTGTTTGTGTGTGTTCTGTAATTTGTAGTGCTTTTAGTGAAAGTGTTTTAAGAATGTTTAACTTACCACCTCCTTGTCCTTGTGTCCAGGTGTCAAAGAGGTCCACGGGGAAACGAGCTCCCTTAAAAATGTTCCGGGGCAGGACCAAGGCGGGGAATGTGTAGTGGAGGAATGTTGGGCATTTTAAATGGTTTATGGGTTTTAAGTATATTTGGTGCTTGGTTTTAGGGTTTGGTGTTTTAATATGTATAAAGTTTTATTTGGTTTTGTGGAGGTTTGAGTTTTAAAGAGCCAATGTTATTTTTTAAACACCCCTAGTAATTAACAGTAGTTTAATCCAGTTAGTGGGACAGGATAAAAGGCACCTGCTAGTAGCAGGCTGCTACAATCAAACCATGTCCTGCTGCTGAAGCAGATGCTGCTTCTCTAACCTCCATTTGTACAATGCACATTGCACTTTGATAATTGATGGAAATAAAAACTGTGGACCACACCCGTGCTGCTGTCTTCTGTCCCACATCCTACCGTTAACGGCCAGCCTACGTTACAGTATTTTACAGTCATTGGGTGTGTTGGTGTGAAAAACTAGACTAGACAGAAGGAAATTTGTTATGAAATGTGGGATTAGTTTGTCAATAGGTTGCGTTCACATTCAAGAATTTGATGATAGAATCATTTCACAGCTCTATGTGAGATTCCAAACTTATCTTCATCTTATAGCTTGTGGCCTTTCATTTCTGAAGCTTCCTTTTATTTATTTACACACTAGGCCCAGTGATTACAGAGACATTAATCATGCAGGTCAACAAATCTGCAGTCTATTAATCAACAAATTCCACCACAGAATTCTAACCTGTCTCCAGCTCAGTTTTAACTATTGGAATTTCAGAATGTTATGATTTCACATAAAAAAATAAAATAAATTAAATTATATATATATATATATATATATATATATATATATATATATATATATATATATATATATATATATATATATATATATATATATATATATATATATATATATATATATATATATATCTCATTGTGCACAAATCAGTGGGCTACTTCCGGTCAAAGGGACGGTCGGCGAAAACGTTTCTGCTGTAATGTAATGTCTCTGAGGTTTTTGCATTAGAAAGCATTAAGGTATAATTTATCAACTTCCTCAACATCATACAATTTGATTCTACAATTTAATTTGTCATATTTATTTTTATTTGACTTACCTTCCATGAAAGCCAGTTGTGAACGCCTCAGTAATCCACTGCAGGTCCATGATTTTGAATGGAAACAGAACCAAGTGGGTGTCATCATCCAGGTCCATCCCGCTCTCCGGATACATGACCCGATGAGTCGTCTTGTTCCCCACGTCCACTTCATAGCCTGCAGTCTTACCAAAGTTCATTCTATAGCAAACCATATGACAACAAAGATTACTTCTATTGGTGATTTTCGACTCTAGATGTGATGATTTCATACATAATATTGTACTTTGCTGTGCAACATCCAAAAGGTAAATTCACACACGTTGAGCCCGATCATTTTTTTTTAATTGTGACTAGACCCATTAACCTGCCATATTTCAGCAAAAATCAGGATTTTAACAATATTCATTATAGCTGCCCCCATCTGTGTTAAATAACATTGGTCGATAGAATGCAGTGATGTCATGTATCACATATATCTCTATTACCTATATCTATAACCTATAACCTATATAAATGTCTTAATGGTAATGATTGGGACACACTTGGTTTGGATTAGGCATTAGAGGTGTCAAAAGTGTCCAAAAGCAGATACTAATAGATTCTACAGCCAGTGACGTGCAGTCAGGGGAGTCATCGCAGAGAAAAAATACATGAAATGGTTATATTCATCCAATGGTTTGTACTATAAAGTTATTTTCTATTTAACTTTGCAATTTTAATTCTTTTGTTTATTCAAAATTGCTGAATTTTTACTTTTACCATTCAAATACTCAGAAGAGACGTGTGGAGAGGCACCAGCCATTCATGCCTCACCATGGACTGACTGTGTTGTGCTCAGCAGTGACAGCTACTGCTTTAAGCGACTGTGAAAAGGCGCCGAGTGAAGCACATAGTCACCTGGCCTCATGGTAGGGGGCACTCGTGAGCCCAGGGATTCTTGCAACTCCTCGGGCAGCAGAATAGTGACAGCAAGCTACAATTTAGAGTTAGCAAGTCAAGTTTAGCAATCTGTTCACTTTTTTCTTCTTGTCTGGCCCTTCTTTTTAAATGGAGGAAGATTACATATTAAAGCTTAAGTAGTTTTCTAAACTGGACTTTCAGTCGAAGCAGAAGGTTTTAATTGAAGGAAGACCAACGCCGGAACTAAAGGGTTGGCTCCAAACTACGGGATGGAAGACTCACTCTTTTCAAACAGAGTGGTACACACGAAAGGCTGCAGATGTGGATGTGTATATTTCATACTATTAGGGCTATTTCATATGGACTTTGGAACTTTTATTTTGAAGCTCTTTTTTATTCTGGCCTCAAGTCACTTACTATGAGAGAAATTGGCCCAGGGCTAAATTTACTTGCTGACTCCTGATTTGCAAGTTTGTAAATATGATTGTGATAACATCACCAGCCATGAAGCTCACCGCACGTCACTGAGTACAACTAATATCGACTGGATACTAATTGGACAAAAAAATAAAAATAAAAAATCACATAAACAAGGCAAAATTTGAGCTATCTTGAAGAGTTTTAAATTGATCTTAAGCTCTATTACAAAAGACACTTCAGGACATATAGCATGTTAAAAAAATGATCGTATCACTATTGAGCTTATTCCTTTGTATCGAAATCAAGTTTGAAATTTAAGTATTATGACAACACTATTCAGTGTAACGTTTACCTCATTACAATATCGTGAGCGTCGATTTGACGTCCATAGTTGGATCCCTTCATATTTCCTGAGTTTCCAACGACGGCGCATGTCCGACAGCGGTCCGGGTGGGGTTCAGCTACATCTGGCCTGGATGGGAACACCCTAAACAGATGATCCTTTGCTGCCTCAAATTTCTTTAAGTCGCCTCCTTCGTGCTGCAACGACTGGAGGATAGAGGGATCAAATTTACAGAGATTCTAAAACATAATGAATGCAGATACAGATGCAGCAGGGTCAGAAGAGGAGCTGGTTTCAGATGACATCACAACATTCAAAAATATTTAATAAAGCTAAAATGAATGTTGAATGACACCAGTCTTGTGTCGTAATACAAGAAGTTAATGGGTGTAGTCACATTTAGAACATTACAACAATAGAAAAGAACAATTTGAAACACCAGTTTCACGGCAAAGAACAATGTAATCAATAAGGACATGTGGCTCCTGCCCCTCTCTGGGACTATGACATCATCACATTTTAGAATTTGATGAAGATCTCAGATGATGGACAGGGTCCTATATAACTCTATGAGAGGTTTTTTTTTTTTTTTTTTTTTTTAAGAAATATCCAAAATAAAAACCCATAAGCATTGAACCTTCACAAACTTGCATACTTGGTTGGTTTAAAGGTAACTTCTGCAATTTTATTGTATTTTCTTACCAGTAGGTGGCAGATGTGAAACCTGACCCCTCCCCTCACCTGGCCTTTGTTTAGGCTCACCTGTGCTCTCTGCTCTTCTTCTGACAGGCTAAAGCTGGCACACTGTCAGTAGTAACATAGATAACATGTAGTGTGTTATATGAGAAGAAAACATGGACCCTTTAAGTCCTTTCACCTGACCACAATTACGCCTTTGGTGTTGAATAATGGCACCGCTATTGTGGAAAAACTGAAATGTAATATTTATACTGACAGAAAATATGTTGAACTTTGTGCCAGCTTTGGTTTTATGATTTAATGTTTTTATAGCATTGGTTTGGTGGAAGCGAGACTTACCATCCACCAGGTGAAGTCCTTTAGTGTGAGATGGCCATCAGGTGTTAAAAAGGGATTCACAAATTTTTTGTATCGTTGCATACAAAAATAATTGTTTTCTGTCATACATCTATCACAGCTACAAGGTTTTTTAGCATTAGCTGTCAACATCTCAGCTTCAACATTCATATTTCCAGTGTGTCCTTCATCTTCTCCCCATTCCTCAAAGGTAAGACGAGAGGAAGATATTATCCAGATAGTGCCAAAGCACAAGGTGCAAACCAGGACAACCACCAGCTTAGATCTGCTATACATCGCTACCTAGGACACATGCAATAAAACAAATAAAACATTGAATTTGTGTCATCATTAAATCTTGCACATGCGTTGACCAAAATCAAAATTCTGTATTGTCTTTTGTGTAAACTTTAGCCCATTTATAGATTTCATTTTCTCTAGACCTAACTGTAGCCAAATAAATAATATTGTTTTAAAATAGCCTACTAAAGAAATTATTATTGTTTTTTTTTTACCTGAATTAGTCGATTCCTGAAGAGATGCTGCTTTACAGAGTGGTGCCACTTCCATGAAAAGACCTTTGTGACATTAGAAAATAGTTCTTTTACCACGTACAGTTGGGTGTTGCCACGTCCGTCATGGAGACATCAGCAGGGAGGATGAAACCAGGAGGAGCACGCACCTGTCACCTCCCTCTTAACAGAAAATCACGTTACTAAGCAGTTCACGTGAACTCAGGCTTCAGGCAAGTCAAGTTTATTTGTACAGCACAATTCATACACAAAGTCATTCAAAGTGCTTTACACAATCAAAAAGACATTCAAATCACAATACAAATAAACAAAACATAAATCATCATCAGAAAATAAACATTAAAAGAGAAGTGTGCAGAATAAAAAGTACCTACGCAGTCTCACGTTAAGAGAAATAACAATTCTCATGCGTAAAGGCATCTCACAGCTTTAAAAAGGCTTTTCCGCAGGTGTTAGCGGACAAGGCGCTGTCTTGTCTTCTGTATGCGTAAAGAATCACTTGACCAGACGTCCTGCTTTGTGCGGGACTGCACAGTATTTCCAAATCAAATCCCGCGTCACGCACATTGGGGCTGTGTCCCGCATTTCACTATGAGCAGAAACTTCATTTTCCTCAGGAGACCTCTGGAGCGCTCAGCAGCACAATCTCTCTTGTCACTTCTGCCACTGATTTTGTGTCCACCGCAGTGTCAGGGCATGTGTTAGAGTAAGGATATGTGAAACGAGAGATACGAGAGAAGGGCGCGCGGGAGCACGCGGCAGAGAGAGCGCGCACAGCCGCGTGCTCAGCTCCTCTCCGCCTCTGCAGAGCGCCTGTGTGCCGCACACTCGTGATGTCGCTCGCGGCCCGCGATACCAGACAGAGCGATACTAGAGAGTTTTCTCTGCATTTAGCATCGGCAGAACGAGCCTTATTGTGAGAACACTGACACAGACCCAAACTGCGCAACGGCGCTCTCCAGTCCACTGTTCTGTTTAAGAATAGTCTTTGTTGCTTTGGTTCCTGAATATTGGCCAAAACGTAGTAGTAGAGTACCTGCCTGAAGGTGTCTTGTTCAAACGGGGAAGCAATGAAAAAAAGAGCAAACATAGGCCCTATATAAACATGTTTATCCAACATGATGTACCTCATGCTCTCATTACCTTCAATTGTCCAATTGTGTTTTGACCAAAAGACTGAAATGTTTTAATCTATCAAAAGTGGAGGAGATTTTGTGTGTATATATATATATATATATATATATATATATATATATATATATATATATATATATATATATATATATATATATATATATATATATATATATATATATATATATATATATATATATATATAATGTCCTCCTTACCCTCCGGGTGATCTCATCCCCTCTCTTTTCCACGCTCGGGACCTGCTGTTCCTAGTACTGCACTTTTCTGGACTGAGATGTCTGATGTTTTTCCTGGGATCCACTGTAGCCACTCCTCCAGTTTGGGGGTCACTGCACCACTGATACCTTCACCTTCCAGGCCTTCTCCAGCTCTTCTTTGAGCTCTCTAGATTCTCATGTTCCTTTTCCCTGATGTTCCCATCACTTGTTTCTGCAACGTCCACCACAACGGCTTTGCTCTGTTGTTTATCCACCACCACAGTGTCCAGTTGGTTCGCCATCACCATTCTGTCAGTCTGTATCTGGAAGTCCCACAGGATCTTGGCTCGATCATTCTCCACTACCTTTGGAGGTGTTTCCCACTTTGATCTTGGGGTTTCCAGTCCGTACTCTGCACAGATGTTTCTGTACACTATGCCTGCCACTTGGTTATGCCGCTCCATGTATGCTTTCCCTGCCAGCATCTTACACCCTGCAGTTATGTGCTGGATTGTCTCAGGGGCCTCTTTGCACAGCCTACACCTCTGGTGTGGTAGATCTGGGCCTCTATCGCTCTGGTGCTCAAGGCCTGCTCCTGTGCAGCCAGGATGAGTGCCTCTATGCTGTCCTTCAGTCCAGCATTCTCAGGCCATTGGTAGGATTTCTTGATATCAGCCACTTCAGTTATGTCCCGGTGGTAGATTCCGTGCAGAGGCTTGTCCTTCCATGATGGTTGCTCCAGCACCTCTTCCTCTGCGCTCCACTGTTTCAAACATTCGCTGAACACATCATCTGTTGGGGCCTTGTCCTTGATGTACATATGGATCTTGGATGTTTCATCCTGGACTGTGGCTCTCACGCTCTCTAGTCCTCGGCCTCTTTCCTTTCAGCTCGCGTACAGTCTCAGGGTTCTGGATTTGGGATGGAACCCGCCATGCATGGTCAGGAGCTTTTGGGTCTTAACATCTGTGGTCTGTATCTCTTCATTTGGCCAGCTTATGATTCCTGCTGGGTATCTGATTACTGGCAGGGCGTAGCTGTTTATTGCCTGGGCTTGTTCTTGCCATTGAGTTGACTCATTAGGACTTGCCTTACTCGTCAGAGGTATTTGGTCGTGGCTGCTTTCCTTGTTTCCTCTTCAAGGTTGCTATTTGCTTGTGGGATACCAAGGTACTTGTAACTGTCCTCAATGTCTGCTAATGTCCCTTCTGGGAGTGAGACTCCTTCTGTGTGGACTACCTTCCCTCTCTTTGTCACCATTCGGCTACACTTCTCAAGCCCGAATGACATTCCAGTGTCTGTCCTGTAGATCCTGGTGATGTGGATCAGTGAGTCGATGTCTCGCTCATTCTTAGCATTGAAGGGGATGTCAAGTCAACTCTGCTGCTGCGTTTGGGCTGTGTTTGCCTGGGCACTCATGACTGGAGCCTGTTCTCGGATCCACACAGTCAAAGATTTTGTTTTTAACCTAATTTCAAAATTTAGCAGTGTATTCATTTATTTTAAACATTTTTGCTCCATTCCTGAAAACAACCATTTACCAATATAACATTACTTGGGCTATTTCTTTTCATTGTACATCAGTGCTGTTGCACTGGGGCTTCCACATAATACAAATGCAACACATTTGAAATGACATTCAGAATGGCCACAATTAACAAAATTACAAACCGTGTGTAAGTGTTTAAACAGTATAATTTTCAATGCAAACAAAATATGTAGGTTTATTATGTATGAAATCTGAGACCGCTGTCGTCTGAAAGGCTTTAAATTGTTTGGTGTAAATGTTTAGTTCATATACTATGATACTTTATATTAGATCAAAATGTTAATGCTCCTGAATGTGTTTGAAATTTGTATTTTAAACTGAATTATATTATCAGAACATAAAACAGTGGCTTTTTAATGTTTGTAAAACAATTCTTGAGCTAATAATAACTAAATAGGGTAGTCACAATAAAGCCATTTCAGTACATCTGACATATGAAAAACAAAATGTTCAGCAGTATGAATGTGTCTAAATTTAAAGATAATTAAACACTAGGAAAAAATCTGAAAGAAATAAGTCCCATTTAAATCTTAATCAAAACCTGGTTTTAAATAATGTTAAGTATTTGAAAATAGAATAAATTATTGCTATGAATGGTTTGAATTATATGAATGTTGATCAGATAAAATAAAGTTGTTAAAAAGGGGGAAGGTTGCAGTTCATATAACATAGGGCTAAGCTGGACAAGGAGGTTGCAGTTAGTATAATATAGAGCTAAACTGGACAACATTAACAAAGGACAGTTATGGTTTAGGCAGTAATTATGGCATCTAATACACACTGATGCCTCTCAATAGATATTGAAGGGATTTATCACCAGCACTGCACAAAAAAACAAAAAAAACAAAAACAAAAAACAAAACAAAAACTGAACATTCAGTAGAGCTGATAGACACTGGCAGGTTATTGACTGTGTACGAGCTCAATATTTGGACTGACACAGATATGACAAATATGTACCAAATATGTAGCCAACAGGACAAATAAGTGTCACAATAGACCACCTGACAATTGACAGACTGTTACATATGGCTATATTTTATAGAGGGGGGCCTCATCACTTGAGCAAATGGGGAAACAAAACTTAACTTTACCAGAATGACCTGGTTGGATGCTTTGCCATTAGCGCTGATGGCAACGTGATCCACAGCCAGCATTCTTGATTTCTCTTTACATAAGATCTTAATTAGGAAAAGGATGGACACTCCTCTCCAAACCTGAAACAAGTGTCCTTAAAAATCTTCACATTCATAAGATCTTGATTACAAAGCACTGACCAACTTAAGTCTATAGTTCTCTCCCAACAGGTCTCCCACACAGAGTCTCTGAGAACCCCCTGGTGACTGGTAATGGTAAACTAACCTAAATTGAATAAAAAACACCTCAGAATGTATCTGGCCTGAAGCCTATTCTGTGAACCACGAGGATACTCTTCTGTGATCAAGGTCATGATTAATCATTATATTCCTACTCATGGCTTTCCAGCTCTGATTAGGTCTGATAATGGTACAAATTTCCACAACCATGCTGTTCAAAAGGTTGAAAAAATGCTAGGTCTGTGTCATAAATTTGGTTCTGTGTATCATCCTCAAAGCCAAGGACGGGCTGAACGCATGAACCGCACTCTAAAAGACAAATTGGCTAAGATCTGTTTCGCTTTAGGGCTTAATTGGCTCCAGGCCCTACCCCTGGCCCTTCTGGCAGTGAGATAGACTATTAACAAAGTTACTGGTTTCTCTCCTTATGACTCGCTCACTGGACGTTTGAGGCCAGGGCCAGGGGCTACATTGGTACCACAGGAAGAGGTGCCCCTTCCAAATCTCCAGTACAAGCCATACTGGAATCGATTGCGGCATCTGTTATCTAGTTTTTCTTCTCAGGTGTTGGAACGGCTGGAGGTGTCCACCAAGGAGGCTGCTCTTCCTCCACCCTCTGAGGTCTATCTAAAAGTTCTGTCTCGTAAGTGGTCTGAACCATGCTGGACTGGCCCATACAGAGTAAATGCTCGCACCGACAGGGCGGTTCAGTTGCTTTGGGTGTTTGTTTGCTTGCTTTCTTTTTACATATTTCTATAGGTGTATTTTGTTTGCTCCGGTGACGTTCGATGGTTTTAAACTCCAGGTGTGGCGTTAGGCTTTGGTCTCTCCTCCCTGTACATGGTTTGGTAATACGTCCTGGCAGAAGGTTAAGTACACCCACACACACACCCCCACACGCACACACACACACACACACATACACACACACACGGCTATTTTAGATTGCATGGAGCTCCCCCTGAGCAAAAGAGGGAAATGGGGAATGGTAGTGACATTCATTGTGGGTGTGCTGGTCGCCTTCGCCATCCTTCTCTGGGAAGCAGTCCAGAAACATGTACAAACTAATCTGGAAAAGATTCTCCTAAAACGTGACCCACGGTCAATCTCAGAATGTGATAAGTATGTCAAAATGACCATACAGGACACCAAGGGGTCATCCAGTACATTCCAATTTGATTTATGTTCCGTTTATTGCAAGATTTCAAATGCCCTGTAAAAATGGGTTGTCCCCCCAGTGTTAACTATACAAAGTGACCAACTTTACAGATTGTATTGTGTGCTCATCGGCCAGACCGACTCTGAAGACCCACCCAGCGCCAATTCACCTAGACGATCGTCATGGGTATGATTGTATGTTGAACCTATTTGACGGTAATAACACTAAAGAGAATGAAATATGTACTGAATTGTCCAAATTATACCCTCTCCAGAAAAACCCTGTGCAGCCCCCAATGTTCACTCCAGTATGAGCTAATTATATCTGTTTCAATTCTACTAAAGGCGATCATGAATTTTTGCAGTGGGGAAAGCTTCCAGACGACTGGTGTGAACACGTGGTGCAGCTGCCAAATCCAGTGCCCTACACCAGGATGCAGGGAGATCTTTATTGGCTGTATGGTGCGGCTAATTATGCCCATCACCCTCAGGACACCTTAACAAGACTCTACCCCACCCCCGGAGGGCTAAACGTTCAGTAATGCCAGAACTCCTGGACCACAACAACCCCAGTTATATTGACACTACTGGTATTCCTAGAGCGGTCCCGGATTAATATAAATTAGCAGACCAAATAGCGGCCGGTTTTGAAAATATACCTCTATTTGCTGCAATTTTCCCAATCACACCAAATAAAAATGTGGACCGCATGAATTATATTTACTATAATTTGCTTAGGCTTAGTAACCTCACTAGGGACACAGTAGCAGGTTTGGCCAATCAGCTCCACCCAACATCATTGGTAGCCTTTTAAAACAGAATGGCCCTAGACATGCTCCTCGCAGAGAAAAGTGGGGTTTGTCACATTTTTAATGATCAGTGTTGTACCTTTATTCCTAATAACACAGCTCCTGATGGGTCAGTGACCAAGGCTCTGGAAGGACTGCGCATGTTGTCTAGAGAGATGCACGATGCAGCTGGAGTAGACAACCCGGTGAATGCGTGCCTGACTAATGCATTGGGTAAATGGAAAGGTCTGGTAGTCTCATTGATCACTTCATTGGTCGCCGTACTTGGTACATTTGCACTGGTGGGATGTTGTTGTGTGCTTTGCATTCGTGCCCTGTGTCTTGAGGTCATTAGCACTGCAGTTCGTCCGGACCAGAGGGGACAGTATCCTTTGTTGAGTATGGAGAATGACGGAGGGGACCAGGTGCCACATGATGTTACCTTGCACTGGGATGTGACCTCTTAGAAGAGGTCAAAAGGGGGAAATGAAGGGGATGTCAAGTAATAAAGCTTTTAGATGCATTATATAATTCATATATCATATCAAAACATAATAATTCATATATCCTTTGAATATTGTCATGTAACCACCATTTTTATACTGAATGCATATATTCTTTGAATGTTGTATCCTTTTGAAGGTTGTTTAACAAGCACTATTTTATACTAAAGTTTGAGCACGGGTTTGATATACTAACACTGAAACTATTCATTAAAGTTGTATCCTTTTGAGGTATGCCTAACAAGCACTATATTCTAACACTGAAACTATTCACTCATTATAACAGTCCTACTTTAAAGGCAACATTGTGAGATGTGAATTGTGGGAGACAGTGGGTGTTTTCCCACTCCTGTACAGAGATAAGGCTGCCGGAGTAGAAAAACATACCGGTGCGGCTCGGAGAGGTGAACGAGGCCGGAAGGAGGAATTCAAGGCGTCTACCTTCTCAACAATATTTGCATATTCATGTTGCATGTTACATTTTTGTCTTTGGGGCCAGGGAAAGGCAGACAGACCGCCTGCTGCACATACGAGGGATAGATCAATTGACCCCGGGTACTGTATTAGATTGTAACTGTCAGGGGAATAAACTTTTGAGATTTGAATTGACCGAATCCAGTCATCATTCTGATAGAACACGCCTAACAGCATACAGCTTGATGTCATCCATGTAGAGGAGGTGACTGATGGTGGCCCCATTCCTGAGTTGGTATCCATGGCCAGTGTTGTTGACCAGTGCAGTGGGTATAACTTTAGACATATCTGATATGGAACCATCTCTCAGGGCCTAAGTCCCTTAACTAAATAGTGTTTAAACGATAAACTACTAACACTTAAAACATTAAAACAAAATATATAAGACATTGACACAAAGAAAAACAAACAAACTTAAACCAGTTCTCCCCTCCACATGGTCCAGGCCACGACCACACCCAAGCCTATAAACATGGCCGACATAGGGCACGCCCCCTCTTTGTCTGGACCATGTGGAGATTCAGGTAAGTGGATTGCAGTATTAAACTGAATTGACAAAATAACTGAATTACCTACTTTTAACCAAATAAAATATCTATAAACCAGCAAGTGTGTGGTGATTAAACTAAAAAAAAAAAAACCTAAACAACAAACCTGGAATAGTTCTATGTAGTTTTATATTGCAAAAATTGAAAATGAACAAACGTGTGAACAAAAAAAAAAAAAAGTAGTATTAAAAGGGCCAAAGCATTTTTATGACCTGGTTTGTACTGGACTTTAAAACTAAATGGTTGCAGAGACAAATGCCATCTAGTAATATGAGCATCAGTGTCCTTCATGTTATGAATCCATTGCATGCACGATGGTCAGTTTCCAAAACAAATTCTTTACCAGCGAGATAGTATCTCAGAGTGTACAAAGCCCATTTAATGGCAAGAGCCCCCTTCTCAATTGTTGAATACTTTTTCTCTCTTTTCCATTCAGTCCATTTAACTTGCACTGGGCTATTTTTACGGGTCATGTCAGATAAAGGGGCGGACCTAGTTGCAAAGTCTGGGACTAGGCGTCGGTACCAACCCACTAGCCCCAGGAAGGATCACAGTCTTCTCTTGGTGTTGGGCAATGCGGTAGCAGAAATTGTTTCCACTTGACCTGAGGATTAATACCCCCCAGCTCCAGTTAGCCTAAGTACTGCACCTCAGGTTTGGCGATGTGGCACTTCTTGGTGTTGATGACAAGACCTGCCTCTTGGATCTGCCTGAAAACATCAGACAGATGCAGCAGGTGCTCCTCCCGGGACTGGCTGAAGATGACAATGTCATCGATGTAAGCAGCAGCGTAGTCCTCTTAGCACCTCGTCGACGAGCCGTTGAAATGTGGCCGGCACTCCATGTGGACCAAAGGTCATCATTCGGAACCCGTAGAGGCCGCTGGGCAACTGAAAGGTTGTAAATCTCTCGAGGCTTTGTCCAGGGACTCTTGCCAATACCCCTTGCTGAGGTCTAGTGTTGGCAGGTAGCTTGCATGACCCAGCCACTCGATCAGTTCATCTACCCTAGGCATTGGGTAGGGGTCACATGCAGACACCGCATTCAATTTCGAAAAATTCATGCAGAATCTGAACTTTGGGAACCAAGACTACAGGGCTGCATGACTCACTGCATGATGGTTCAATAATCCCCATCTCCAGCATCTCCTCTACTTCTGTCTTTAACTGTGGGACAAGCCTAGCTGGAATGCGACAGGTAGTGTCTCTAATGGGCTGCTGTTCTGGTGAGCGTAGGTGGATCTGGTGCTGGATGAGGTGAGTGTATCCAGGTTTCACACTAAAAAGTTCATTGGACGTGTAAATTCGAAGGTTCTGTTGTTGCTCAGTGCTCAGATGACTTACATCAGGGAACACTGGTGTCTCTGCTGGCGAGGGGAAGTACTGCTCCAGAAGCTCCTCTTCATCTGCGACTGCACGTGCCATTAAAGAGTGCTGGTCTGACCGGTCAACTCACTCCTTAAGCAGATTGATATGGAATATTTAAGACTTTTTTACGATGTTTCCACATAAAAAGTTCATAGGTGACTGGGCCTATTTTTTGATAGATTTCAGATGGGCCTTGCCATTTAGCTAAAAGTCCACTTTCTGATGTTGGCAATAAAATCAAGACTTTTTGGCCCACCTGGATTGCTATTCTTCTGGAAACTTTGTCATAACTATGTTTTTGTCTCTCTTGTGCTTGCGGCAGGTTGTCATAGGAAAGCTCTTTGAACTGCTCCAGCTTATCTCTCATTTTCAGTACATACGAACATTCATTACATCCCTGCTCTGGTGTTGACCACTCCCATGCCTCTTTTTGGATGTCCAGAGGCCCTCGAACAGAATATCCATAGCTGAAAATGATGAAAATCCGGTAGATGTTTGGGGCACTTCTCGGTAAGCAAACAATAGGAATGGCAACCACTGGGATGGCGGTGATGGTGTGGGATGGCGTGGGATAGCGGTGATGGCGTGAGTCTCACGAGAGTCAGAGCACAGATGCAAGATCAAACATGGCAGCACCCTAAGGCTAATATAAACAGATAAACCAAAACATATAAAAGATTTCTATTGACCGAATCTTACAGGATTTCACAAACCCTATCCACTGATCAGAAGACAATCACAACCTGGAAAACACCAACCTACTTTTGAATAAAAACATTTTGAAGTTGGAATGTTACATTGACTAGTAAGTCAATGTAAGATTCCAACTTACAGGCTAGTACTCACCCACGGCATTAGCATCTGATGTTCCAAATCCACACAAATGGAAAAAGACTCTTCAACGGACACTGATGATCTCTAACAGATGAAGGTCAGGTCAGTACATTAGAAAGTATTGACCAAAAACTTTTATTATCAATAAAAGACAACATGAGATCCACAACAGCCTAAAGTTTCTGCATCACAGCATAGTAGCACTACAGGAGGAAAACCACGGGCTAAAACAGTTGATCGCTACACTAAATAAACAAATGGACACGGTACTTAAGGAAAATAAATGCTTGAAGGAAACCATCTTAGATATACAAACCAGATCAACGCGCCATGACCTAATCTTTACAGGCATCCCGGAAAATATAAAAGAAGACACTGAAACTGTCATAACAAACTTTATGTCTGTGTATCTTAAAATTCCGCCTGACGCTGTGCAAAAAATTACTTTTCATCGAGCTCATCGGTTTCGAAAGTAATTGGACAACAAACCCAGACCCATTGCAGCGCGATTTGAACATTTTAAACACAAAGAGCTGATAAAGGGAAAGGAAAAGGACCTGAAAGGCCACGTTTAGAATGAACGACCAATTCCCAACTGAAATAAACGAAAGACGGAAAATACTGTATCCTATTCTATAAGAACACAAAAAAACAAACAATAAATGATCTACTGGTTGTGGACAAGTTACACACAACACTGGTTGTGGACAAATTATACATATACTGTTCAGAAAATCCAATGTAACCTCATGGCTGTTTTAAGTACTCACACCCCAACCTGGATCCTTACGCAACTGGCACTCAACAGAGATAATAAAACAGCATATAGAAGATTGTGGATTAACAGACATTTGGAGAGTTAGCAACCCTGCATTTAAACAACATACATATTTCTCACCTACCCACCAATCCTCATCAAGAATAGATTATTTTCTCATCAGCAATTCACTCACAAAACGCGTAACTGAAAATAAGATTCACTCAATAATAACTAGCAATCGTGCTCCGGTATCTATGTCAGTTCAAATCCAGACATCAAAAAAACATTCCACAAGATGGCGATCAGTACATCCTTTCTCGAAGATGCAGAATTCACATTACTAATAAGGAGAGAGTGGGCATCCTTTCTTGAGGTGAACGACTTTCCAGAAACATCCCCCTCAATCCTATGGGAAACTGGTAAAGCTGTGATTAGAGGAAAAATGATATCATATTCTACACTGAGGGAAAAAAAACAGAGCATAGATTTGGAAAACAGGCTTGACTGACAGAAACTGACAGAAAAATACAATAATGATCCAAATGACCATATTCACAAAGAAATATCTGAGGCAAAAAATGAACTGAATGACATTTTGCTAAGAAAAACACAGTTCACAATTCAACAGCTTAAATATGACAACTTTCATTATACCAACAAATCAAGCGCAGTATTAGCAAACTTGCTACAAAAAAAGAAAAGGGATTCATACCAGCAATCATAAACTCAGATGAAAACACTACCCAAAACCCTCAAAATTATGATAAAAATTATAATAAAAATCTTTATAAATATGATCTAGAACCAAATCAACTAGAAACCGAACACTTCCTAAATAACCTTAATCTACCTATACTAACCAACCAACAAAGAGAGCAATTAGACACACCCCTTACTGCCAAAGAAATAAATACTTCTCTCAACAATATGCAGAATAACAAGGCACCAGGACCAGATGGTCTACCAGCAGAATTTTACAAATATTTTTGGGAAATCTTGTCACCTTTATTTTACAAAGTAGTCAATGAAATCTAAACTAAATGCAAAATTCCAATACACATGTACACAGCAGCAATTACCATAATATTAAAACCTAACAAGGACCCAAGCCAACCAGCAAGTTACTGCCCACTATAATTAATTAACCAAAACTCTTGCTACGAGACTGGAAAAAAATTGTCCCAACAAAAATACATCCCAATCAGAAAGGATTTATCAAAAACCGACATGCCTCTGACAATATGCAGAGACTTTTTAACCTCATAAATTATGTACAAAAAAAACTAAATAGAGCTATCCTTTTCTCATTAGATGCTGAAAAAGCCTTCGACAAGGTAAACTGGAAATTCCTAATTGCCACGTTACATGGTTTGGTTTTGGAGAGTCGTTCATCCACTGGATACAGACATTATACAGTTCACCAATGGCATCAATAATCACCAACGGAATCACCTCCCCAACCTTCAATCTCCATCAAGGAACCAGACAGGGATGCCCACTCTCTCCCTCACTCTTTGCCATCTTTATCGAGCCACTAGCTGCATCAATAAGATAAAATAGCAATACATATGGTATTATCATCAATAACAAACAACACAAATTAAGCCTCTATGCTGATGATCTTCTACTACATCTTCAACACCCCTCAGATTCATTACAAGAAACATTTAGAATGATTAATAGTTACAGAAAAATATCAAATCACACTATAAACTGGTCTAAGTCTATAGTTCTCCCATTTACTAAAGACTCTTGGGAATCTACCTCTCTGGATCATTACCCATCTTTACATATAGGCAATATAAAATACCTTGGCATTAATATCTTTGCTAGGATGTTAGAACTGATCACTATACTCCACTGTTAAAAAAGATACAGGAAGATCTCCACTGCTGGACTCCCCTCCCATTCTCACTTTTAGGGTGAATAGAAGCCATCAAGATGAATATATTACCCCAGATAACTTATCTATTTAAAATGATCCCTGCAATGCCCTCTGAAAACTGCTTTAAAACACTTAACTGTTTGTCAATTTTATTGGAAAAACAAATTGTATTTGTTTTATTTACCTATGTAAAGTGGCAATAAAATAATAAAAATTTATATATATATATATATATATATATATATATATATATATATATATATATATATATTTATATATATATATATATATATATATATATATATATATATATATATATATATATATGCATTTTTTTCTCAAAGGCCCAGGCTTCTTCAAAGTCAATCCCAAAGTCAACTCCTTCTGCTTCAAGACGAGAGGCTGCCTCCACCAAACAGACATAGGTCAGCCCTCTGGATACCCTGCACCCTGTCTCTCTGTTTATAGATTTTAATTTAAATTGATCCAATGATTGTATCTGTGCATGTTTTAAACCCTGTTCTACCTAACAACCCTGTGTAATGCATAGGTAGGCTATTTGTCTTAATATTTGTCTTAGTTTGTCTAATATAGGCCAACATCAGTGAGTACATTAGACTCATTTTATTTAGCCTTGGCTGCTGAGTTCAGTTTGTCAAGTTAGAAAAGGGAAGTCTTGCTGTATCCAGGAAAATAACAAGGTTCGTAAGAGTTACATTTTATTTCTGACACACCATGTCCTCAGGGAACATTTACAACTGATGCAGTCTAAACTTTCTTATCAGTTGTCATGAGACCGTTGAATGATGAATACATTTTGGCATCAGCTCAAGAAATGCCAACACTATGCAGCCTTGGGCTTGTCACTAAGCAGCATCTCCCCATACTCTTCTTTTGAGTGACTTCGCATTGCACTTTTCCATAGCTAAATATAACCATTTGCATTTTTATTGGGAAAAAACATAATAACAAAAATTAAAAAAAACAAGCAAATTTCTTAGTTTTGTTGCAATTTAAAAAAAAAAGAAACCTAAGTACTCTAGTGACTTATCTAAAAGATATGTATGGTTTGTCATATCAATCTGTTAAACTAACAAATCACACATCCAACTGGCAGAATACAAAAAGCAGATATCACCAATATCAGCGCAGAAGAATTAAAATACATCCACTTTCTGCTGCTGCTTCTGTTGCAACACTGTTTCAACTTCTGCCCACTCCATCACCAACGCAAAGCATTTAACAAAACAAATGTATAAAGCAAAAGGCCTTTATTGCTTTCCTTTCCTTTCCTTTGGTAACATAGACAAAATGAGTATAGTAAAAAGGCTACATAAAATATCCTTTTAGCTCCTTGTGGATGGCGCCAAACTTTTCCTCAGCTGGAGCACCAAAATCAGGTTAGAAACAAACCATTTTGAGAACAGCCTGCTTCTTGCCTGTCTAGCGCTGCACAGCAAGAAGGTTCCAGGTTTGATTCCTAGGCCTTTCTATGTGGAGTTTCCATGTTTCTCCCCCTTCCTGGGTGGGTTTCCTTTGGGCACTCCAGTTTCCCCCATCAACTCAAAACCTGAACCATATAAATCATCCAGCTCCTGATCCAGACCTTGGCTCAAGATCTGGAGATGAGTCCTCATGCACTGAACTGCACTGCTCCTGACAGACTGCACCACCGGCACTGGTTGAAGGATGGGTCAAATGCAGACTACAGCTGTGTCCCAATTCAACAACTGCACACTTCAAAAGGCCCTTCGAAGGGTCCAGCCGACGAAGGGTGGTTCTCCATGTAGCCTCTGTGGACTGCAAAAGCTGTGCCGAAATGGAACAGGCCTATGCCGCGGAGCGTACATCAACCTCTGTCTATGCACTTATCTTACGTCACGCCTAGCAACCGTGATGGCTGTTGACTCCATTTTGACATAACGCGCAGTGCATGATGGGGTATAAAAGGGCACAAAGTCTGCTTGAATGTACCCTTCGTTCACGGCCAATCTCCATGGAAACACAGGGCGCATATGTCGGAAATGGGACAGGCCTTGTCACGCTGGAAGTGACTTAAGTGTCCTTCAAATGCAGCCAACGAAGTGTGCAGCCATTGATTGGGACACGGCTTATGAACTTCCGTCATGAGAGATCAATAAAGTATACCTTGCCTTACACAATGCAACACAGTGCACACGTAAGGATTCACCACTCCTTGACCTGAACACAGCTCTACTTTTCTGCAACTCAATGTGTACTAAATGACTTGACTAAATACATAGTTGGTAGTCATGCGTTAGGAAAACAGTGGGTTGTGTCCTTGAATAGCCTGCGAGTAAGGGCAAAGTTTAACTGAAAGAACATTCAGGTAAGAAAATGGTTTCAAATGGGATCATTGAAAGAGACGCAAAGCTAAAACATGACACAGACATTTATAGAGTATTGCTTCTATCACTAATAACCTACAGTACCCTTCCATTGACGCTACCTTGGCTGTTATTATTGAGCTTTGACCAATATATTTATTCCCAAATTAAGCCCCAGCAAAAGGTACTGTGAATGGATACCCCTGGTTAGTGGTTAGAGAGGGGCAGAGGTGATGTCTCTGAACCAACCCAACCTTAACCATGACCCCTTTCCTAACCCTTAATTCAAACCCTGTTTATTTTCCTGGGATTGAGAATATACACTTCATACCAATACTTTCCAAAGATGTGAGTCTGGTCACTGCTGAACCTCATCAGTGATTGACAGCCAATTAGGAAGAAATGGTCTGTCTATATAAAAACAAATATAGCATATACCTTATGAGAAAAAATAAGAAAAAAATGGTCTAAAAAACATTACAGACTTTTGCAGAATCAATGGGCAAAACTTGTAAATGATGACCAATGAGCGCTAGTGAGTTTTTTCAAGGAATGCAGATTTTGCATGCATTAATAGCCTACTTATTGGATAGCATTTTGGTCTTTGTCACCTACACAAAAATACAAATTTAAGGCCCAAAATATAGTCTAATTTGGCCCACGTCCTAACCACACATGACAAGCAAGCAGGCGTCAAAGTAAGATAAATAATGAATGAAAGAATGCTGCCATTTATATCCTGATCAGTCGTAACTGAACCGTGCATCCAAGCACACTTCATGCACTGCTATATCCCATGATGCACCGCACCTACGCCAAAAAGATAAGCAAATGAAGTCCACTAGTCAATACACATTTAAATGTAAGTACTGGTTCATGTCACCTACAACAGTGCGACATGAAACTGTTGCTACATGAAACTGTTAAAATTTGAATAAAGATAGGTATGAGGTGACTCAATCTTAGTGAAGTCCTGTTAATTTGGGTTTACAGTAATTGCTGTGTAACTGACCAAACAGTGAGTGGAATTATCACTTACACTTGCACATTTGTGTTTTTACTTCAATGTTTAATATTCATCAAGAATATTGTTTTGTCTATAGGGAGCGACAAGCAGACGGTTGAGTTTATGCGCCTGAAGGGAGAGAATGTGCACCTCTTCAGCGGGGACAAATTCTTCGCACAGGTGGCTTGGAAGTAAGGCAAAAACACTGCGATATACTCATACTACATAAATGAAATTATAGAATGTGCTGTATAGCAATTGAACAAATGTTTCCAATAACACTAGTAAATCTTTAACAGTGTTGTAGAACATTCTGATTTTCAATGTATTTTAAGCTGCTATATTTATAATTGGGTAAATTGTGAATGCTTTTCTGTATGACTCAGGACAATACTGCAGAAGCTGGGCCTGGAGGGGAAGGTCACACCCTTTCAGGCCAAACAAAAGTGAGAGAGTTTACAAAAGAAATATAAAGTATGTACATGATCTGAATGTGTACTGTTTTCATTTGTACTTATAAACCATTGTGTTCATCTTGTTTTCACATGTCATGTATTAACATTTGTTCTGTCAAAAGACTGCAAGTAACCCAAGAGTCGAGAAGGTGTGGCGGCGAAGGCCACTGCTGAAACTTGGCCCTGGTTTGTCCCCATGGATAAGGTGTTGGGGCAGAGGCCCACCATCAACCCCTCTGTCCTCATTGCCTCTATCCCTGAGGACACACCAGGACCAAGTACTGCCTGAAAGGATTACCAGCAGCCACTGGAGGAGGAGGTGGAGCAGCAGCATCAGCAGCAGCTGGAGCAGCTGGAGCAGCTGGAGCAGCAGGAGGATGAGCAGCAGCATCAGCAGCAGCTAAGGAGACGAGGGCAAGGAGCAAGAAAAAGAAAGCGAGAATGAGATTGTGAAGCTGTACAGGAGGACTTGGCGACTTGAGGAAGTGAGATGAGAGGGAGGAGGAGGAGAGGAAGGAACATTTTGATATAAACGTGAGTGTGCCAGTGCCAGGTTTTAATCATGAAGACACACTTCCAGGGACCTTGGCAGTGCTAATGAACCTTCTCTGCCTGAACCAACTTGAGAGTGCTGAGATCGAGGTCTTCATCCTCTAGCTGGTAAGTGGGGCTCTCATACCAGCTGCTGCTCCAGTGTCCACCGCATCGTTCGTGAGCAGGGTTTGCAGGACAGGAGTGGGGCATGTCACTTTAGAAAAATGGGAAAGAATAGTGATAGTACTCCTGCTCATCTTGCATCATATCTGTTTACAGTTACAGTGTTTACAGGTAATCACACAAACACTTTGAATAAGAATTTGAAACTGTTGCTATTATGGAATACCTAGATATAATCATGGTCCATAGGAACTTCCTCCAGGGCAGAGACCTCAGCAGACAGCTGGCCCCGTCACTGTGCTCCAGGATGGCCTCAACTTCATTGTCCCCCCGATCCTCCACTACAATTCTCCTGCCCCAAGGAAGATGTTATGGAGGACAGCACAGGCAGTAATGACCTATGACAAGAAAATATGATGTAGTCTTTCACAATCATATATTTCATGATATTTAACATTTCACTTACATGTGGTGCAAAGGTGTGGTGGACCTCCAGCGCATGAAGAAAGATGGAGCAGAATCTTGTTGTCATCATTCCAAAGGCACGCTCAATAATTGAACGTGCCTTGGAATGATGGAAATAGAAGCTCTGGGCTCCCACACCTTGCACTGGCCGCTTGTAAGGAGTGATAAGGGGGAGTGGACGCTGGAGACGAGGGTAACCTCCATCTGTGAAGATGAAGTACCCTGGAGGAGGATACAATCCTCTCTGGTAGAGAGGACTGTGTTGAAGGACCCTTGCATCATGAACAGAGACAGGCCACCCCATGTAGGTGTCTATGAAGCAGCCCTGATGGTCACAGACAGCCTGAAGGATTATGCTGGGAAACAGTTTTCTGTTTCTGTAACTCTGACCATCAGGGCCACTGGTCAGTCACGCCGTGTGTCTTCATGATTAAAATACCTGTGCAGCACTGGCACACTCAGGTTAATGTTGCAGTATGTTCTTCAGGGCTGGTTTGGGGAAACAAAAACATTGAATAAAGATATGTTCCGTTTCTTCCTGACAATAAGAATAAGAATAATACATTATTATCATTAGAAATTATTATTGCAACAATAACAATAATAATAATGAAATTAACTGGCATATCATAAAAGGTAAACAGCTTCCTCTACTGGTATTAAAGTGATTTAGCCATGGATCAAATTAAACCTGGCTCAAATATCGAAACATTAAACTACACAATATCCCACTTTATGTACAACTAATAAGTGTTCTCTGGTTTATAGTCTATGAATGTAAAAATTATATTGGTTACCTCTGTCTCTGATATAATGTTTTAACAAGGTATATTTGTTAAAACATTATATCACACCTGGAACCTTAGATTTGCCTATTGATATTCCACAGGAAACATTAATTACTTACTTCATTCAATCTAAAAAGAACTGAACGCCTGCAACAATGACACCTTGACTCTTCTTCTATTAAATAATGAAAAAATAAATAAATAAATTTAATTATTTCAGTGTCCATTTTACACCTTTGGTCATAAATCAACGCCGTATAGCTCATCAGTCAGCAGCCATAAGCTCATTAGTCACCAGCCGTCACAGTTAGTAGGAGTAATGTAAGCTACGTAACGTATGCACACAGACAGAGGTGGAAGTACGGTCCATGATGTAGACCTGTCCATTTCAACAAGATGGCGGCTCCACTGAGGACTACCCATTTTCGTCCGGGTGCTTCAAATGAGACTTCGAGGAGTACTTTGAAGGGTGCCTTCAAACAGTGCATTTGGTGAATTGTGACATGGTCTATATATACTCCCTCTGTTCATTCAGTCCTTGCTAGATTGTTGTTCAGTCAAGAGAGACACTCAAGCTCTGTATTTGAACTACTTTGACATTGGCATTTCTGAACCTGTATTACCAGGTTCAGGACCTGTTTCTGAGTTTATTTTCCCAGCCTGATTCCCATATTGATTCCCCAAAATGGATAGAGCTTTTAGCTGATATAAAATAAGACATTCATTTTGTCCTGTTTGAAGGACGCTCTCTGTTGAACTTACTACACTTACGTTTGACTGTATTCTTTGTGTTGCATTTTAATCCAGTTTAACTGCATGATAGCTGCTATTAGAGGACATGGGACTTTGTCTTTGCTATAAATTGTGTTTTTGTGACCTTTCAGGCCTGGGTGGCTGATGTTAAAGACCTGTTCCCTAGGCCTGGAACTCCTCAGGTTTATTGGATGTGTATTGTATTATCTCACCCTACAGTTACCCCACCTATTGCAAATCTGTGCTCTCCGAGACTATTCAGCCTGACCTATTTTCACTACCCTTGTCTAACCCATTGCCTCTGCAGGCCTTAGCCTCTTCTCATCAGCAACTAAATATACTCAAGGACAGAACAGAGGCCATCCATGGTATTTGGGAGATGAACTGCCTAGCATTAGATGAGCAGCAACATGCTGAACTGTGGCAGGTCTTGTGGGCATTTAATGGCTTGTTTGCACTTAATGACTGAGGTGGAGCTCACACACCTGGTTGAGAGCCGCATTGACACAGGGATGCATGGCCCATCAAAGTCTGCCCCCGCCGCCTGCGGCAGGAGGCTGCCGATCAACAGGTCCAAGCCATGTTGGAGGCCTACATAATCAAACCCTCTGATACCCCATGGTCAAGTTTCTGTGTGGACTATAGGCTATATAGGCTAAGGAAGGACTGCTATCCTCTCCCACATGTGGATGACACTTTGGATTTACTATCAGGCTCATCGTGGTTCTCATCATTGGATTCACGTAGCAGCTATCGGCAGGTCCCTCTCCCCCCCGAATCGAGATCAAAGACTGCATTCAGCACTGGCACGGGGCATTGGAAGTTCAAATTCTTTAGTTTTGGACTATGCAATGCTCCAGGAACATTTGAGAGACTTGTGGAACACATTTTTGCCAGTGTTACCCGCCAGGAGTGCCTATTGTATCTACATGAAGTCCTTGTCCATGGGACGACCTTCCAGGCAGCCCTGGATTCCTTGCGGCTCCCTGCACCCAGATAAGTGTCACTTCATGCAATGGGAGGTGGAGTTCCTCAGCCACAAGGTGAATATTGAGGGCATCAGGACACTCCAGGAGAAAATCCATGCACCCGTAGGACGAATGCGTCCAACCCTACATTTCCGAGCACACTTCACACACTGTTACACTGCCTGGCCAAAAAAAAAGTTGCCACATGGATATAACTAAGCAAGAAGGTACGAGCCTCCTCCAGTTGGTCAGGTCTAGGTTCAGCAACAGTATGTGCTCAAAGAATGAGGTCAGCTGACACCTGAATATACTGAATGACCAGGTTATTCTATCAATGGATTTTTTTTCTTCCCTGATGGCATGGGCATATTCCAAGATGACAATGCCAGGATTCATCAGGCTCAAATTGTGAAAGAGTGGATCAGGAGCATGAGACATAATTTTCACACATGGATTGTCCACCACAGAGTCCAGACCAGACCAGATATTAGCAAACGGCCCCGGACCCCATACTCCTGGAGTTCTCACCAAAGTGCACCACAAGTTACACTGTCAAATGCCTTCTCCAGATACACAAAACCCATGTGGACTCATTGGGCAAACTCTCATGAACCCTCGAGCACCCGATGAAGAGTATAGACCTGGTCCAGTGTTCCATTACTGGCACAAAAAACACACTGCTCCTCCTGAATCAGAGGTTTGACAGTTGCATTCTCCTCTATAGTACCCTGGAGTAGATTTTACCAGGGAGACTGAGGAGTGTGATTCCCCTGTAGCAATCACGTGCACTGATGGACACCCTTGTGCTTGAACATGGTGTTCGTTATGGACAGTCCAATAACAAAACATCACCCGGATTCAGATCAGGGAGGCTGTTCTTCCTGATCACTCCTCTCCAGGTGTTACTGTGGTTACCCATGGGGGCATTGAAGTCCCCTAGTAGAACAATGGAGTTGGTGCACCGTGCAGTACCCCTCCCAGGGACCCCAAGCCCAAGATGGCTGGGTAATCTACACTGGTATTTGGCCCAGGGCCGACACAACAGATTTTAGACCCTGATTTAGACCACCTTTAGACTCTCTTGTTCACTGGGGTGAATTCTAACTCATGGCGGCTGAGCTGTGGGGCTGTAAGCAATCCCACACCAGCTCACCGCCTCTTCCCGCAGGCAACATCAGAAAAGTGGAGGGTCCAACCCTTCTCAAGGAGTTGGATACCAGACCCCAAGCTGTGCACGAAGGTGAGCCTGACCAGTTCTAGCCACGACCTCTCATCATTCCGTGTCGCCACAGCCAGACGCTGTGTCTGTGGACTGGGTCATCAAGACACCCGTCCTCAACTGCTGTCCAACCCTCGAACCTTATGCCTATGAAACCCTGTGTGGGTGGTGAGCCCACAGGAGGGCTTTTGGGCTCAGCCCAGCCGGGCCCTGTGGTCAAAGACCTGGCCACCAGGCGCTCGCGTTCGAGCCCTAACCCCACACCTGGCTCCATGGTAGGTCCCTGGCTGCAGCATACCGCGTGACATCACAGCCCTTTATAAACTACTGTCCTAGGGGTATTGTGAACTGCTATTGGTCTGAACCGTCACCTAGGACCTGTTTGCCATGGGAGACCATAAAGTTCCTGGTAGGGTCAACATAGCTCCTAGGATCATTCAGGTACGCAAAGTCCCTCACCATGATAAGGTCACAATTCAAGGGGAAAGCAAAGAACAATAAAACAATAAAAACACCAAGATTTCCTGCCTAGAACCAAATGCCAGGGAGAAATGGTGTTTTTTTGTGTGTGGTCTTAAACTGCTCTACAGACTGATAGGCAGAGGGAGACTCTTTTGTGTCAGCACCCACACTACAGAAAAGGCTCTGTCACATGTTTTGGATCAAATCTGCCCAGTTTGGATCAAATCTGCCCAATCAACTTATAAACAAATCTTACAATAGTAAGCTTAGAATGTAATCAACTGGTATTAAAAAATGTCATGTTTTATTTTTTTGTTTGTTTGTGTATTTGTTTGTTTTTTTCTGAAACATGGCAATCAGGGGACTGATGCAGACCAAAAAGTCCAGGGCTGATTTCTTTTCCCCATTTAGCCCTGGACAGGAGCATCATGACATGCGTAACCTCTGGCTTTTTATATTGGAAATCTAACCTTTAACTTTACAATAAATTGCAAAAAATACTGGTATTTGCTTTCTCGCATAATTTTAGCTGTGTAATAACTTGAATTACTGCCTTCACATTCCATTTCCTTCTTACATTCACAGGTCGTTGGTGCTAAATCATGACCTTGGGAGGAACAGAGGTAATGTTTGCCATGCTACGATCTAATGAGTGTGTGACGCATCAAGTCATTATCATGTTTGATCATGCTGTTGTTGGAATGATCGTGACAACCTAATAAAACCAGTTTCTCTGGCTGGGCAGCTCACTAACTCTGGGCACTTTTGTTAACCCATTTCAGCCACTGTGGTGCTATCACAGACTGGGGGGGGGGCTGCCTCTCACTTTTCTCTGTGTATTTTTTTTTAGGTGGTCAGGCTAAAGGAAACACAATATCTTTAAAAGTGCTTCACAATAGTCTGGTGGCCTAATCTCCAGTGCACATTCGAACATCAGCCTTCAATCCTGGCTCTAACAATTTGTCAATCCCTCAAGTCACCCCATTTACACTTTAGTCTGTCCTTGAATTTAAAGCATGAAAAACAGAACTAGTTCATTTTAAATGCTTTGCAATGGATTTTTTTTCTCACTTACCTTGTGCATTCGGGGCATCCTATTTATATTTAACAATTAGTATGCTACCGCGCTCTTCCTCGCACATTAAGACTCTTGATAATTAGATTCAGGGCCTTTAATAACTTTTGTAAAATAATTTTCAACAAATATCCCAGCATCCTAATTATTCACAACTATTAGTTTAAAAATGCTTTCCTGTGCTGATTCACTAACAAGAAAATGCTTTATAATTAGTTTACAACACTCACTTTGACCTGAAGAGTTGCTTGTACAAAAAATTGGGTACAGAACCTTTAATGTTATGTTTTAGGAAATACTAAGATAAAGGTGTTCAAAGTTATTTAAAATGCCTGAATAAAGATAAGACCTTTAATGTATTTAAACACTTGGTTTCTATGCTAGAGATATGCATATGAAAACCAAACAAGGCTAAATGATAAAGTTGATGAAGTGCATTCTTATATGTCAGGTAGTGTCCAACTCATACTGGTTAACTTCAATCAAGTAGAAGAAGTGTAATACAAAGAATAAACGAATTGAGATATAAGTATTAATGCAAAGGAAGGGTTTATTTGGAATTAACAGATGTACAAAAATACAAGTTGAAATCTAAAAAAGAAACAGGTAATACCTTTCAGTTTAACGTGCGTGAAAACAAACCCCGCATTGAACTAAAATTTTGAGCATGTCCTTGAGCAAGTGTTCTGATGCTTAAAAGCCTTTGTAAAACCCAATCTTTCCTCGTCTCACAAGT
This sequence comes from Periophthalmus magnuspinnatus, assembly GCF_009829125.3. Classification (NCBI taxonomy): domain Eukaryota; kingdom Metazoa; phylum Chordata; class Actinopteri; order Gobiiformes; family Gobiidae; genus Periophthalmus; species Periophthalmus magnuspinnatus. Next base: position 28,173,090 of record NC_047136.2, read on the forward strand.
TCCACAATCAGGTCATATTCAGCAGAGCCTGGATGAGGTCCAGTTCTGAGCTACTTATTTTTCAGTACTTCTCAGCTGTCTGCTCCAACCCAAACACACTCACCTGTAAAGAAAACTAATGAGTAGGCTTCTTTCATTTATGCATACAACATAAAAAGCTGCTCTATGTAAATTTGTATGTTCATGTCCTTAAACAGAGTGCAGTGGTTTGTGTTGATGTCTTCCATAAAAAATGTTTTTCTTTCCTGATTTGACCCTCGAGGTGAACTGAATAGGATGCTAAGCAGCCAACAGAATGTGTCACAATGCTAGCAGTATAGTTGAAGGAATGTAACTTAACATGTTTTCAGATAACTACTGTAGAAGATGGCACTTTGAAAGATGAGAACACAAGCCCTGTCCAAGTTGTACAACACTGGATACAACAATAAATAAGAACAAAAGACAAAAACTATCTGAAGCAGTGCTGTAAGAAACACATTTTAAATTCAGTTAAAGCTTTTGCCACTTGTAGACTTACTCACAGTGGAAAAAGTAATCAAAACTTTTACCAAAGTAGGAGTTAATCAAGAGTTACTACACCGTAAAATCATCAAGTTGGAGTGAAAGTATGGTGTCAAAAATATTGAGTGAATGTACTTAAGATATATATATATATATATATATATATATATATATATATATATATATATAAAAATTATGTAAAATCATAAATATCCACCACAAGTTCTAAAATGATAAATATCCACCACAAGCACTATCCCACCAAACCAAGTAATACAACGTTCTAAGAGAGACAGAGGTAACAATATCATTTTTACATTCATACAGTCTATAGATCAGAGAACACTTAGGTCGTTTTCACACCTAATAGTCCAGTAGACTCGGTTCGATTCGGGACCAAAATTGAAACATTGTTAACATTTTCAACTGGAGCGGTTTGCTTTCACACTGCTTTTTGTCAAACGAACCAAACCTTTTGAGAAGCTTGTCTAATCCTTCACATGTGGTGGCGCTGTACCAAAAAGCATGGAAGGAAACGAGACAAAAAACCATGAAGAAGAAACGCCGCTCGTCTATTGGTCAATACAACGCAACTTCTTTTCCGCAGGGAAATGTAAACAAAATTACTTTTGTCTGACACTGCGCTACAGTGCGGGGGAATCCTACTGCTTTCATTTTTTCACTTATTAATTTATAAACCTCGTTTTTGTGCGTGGTCATGAGTAACTGACATATATTTTCGTCAGACCATATTTCTATGAGGGCTTTTACCTACCATTTCTCCGCTCCGCTAGCTTTGCACCCGTGTTTGTTTTGGTTTTATTTAACCAGAATGCTCTGCATGTAATCCGCTTCCTGTCTTTGGAGCGGCCTGTGGTCCGCTTGGCGTTCACATATGCATTCGAACCGTACCAGAGTTCACTTCAACCAGACCGAGACCTAGGTTTTTTGGCGGACCAGAGTTCGCTTTTTTGGACCGTATCAGAGTTCGATTGCGCATTCACACCTGACCAAACGAACCGGACTTTGTGGCCAAAAGAACTAGAGTTCGATTAAAGCGTACTAACCAGTGCTAGTGTGAATACGACCTCAATTGTACATAAAGTGGGATATTGCAGTTTAACAATTCAGTATCTGGGCAAGGTTTGATCTGTGGCTAAACTAATGCCAGTAGAGGGTGCTGTTTACCAGACCTGCGTGCCAGTTCATTTAATCTTATTATTTTTGCAATAATAATAATGCATTATTATTTTTATTGTCTGAGAATAACTGGACATTCCTTATTCAATGTAACTTTTTTGTTTCCCCAAACCAGCCCTGAAGAATGTCCTGCAAAATAAACCTGAGTGCCAGTGCTGCACAGGTTTTTTAATCACATGGCCTGTACAGATCTTTATTCAAATGGTGACAGTTTCATATCGCACTGCTGTAGGTGACGTAAACCAGTACTTACATTTGAATGTAAGTAGACTCCATTTTCTTCTCTCCAGTCAGATCAGTGCCTTTTGATTCCAGAGTGTGTTGTGCCGCAGTAAACCCGGAAAACGACGGCAGTGGTTGTAGGCCGGAGAGTGAGCAGAGCAGAGACCTGGTTGGAGAGCTGTCCAACTTGCTGGGTCAGGGTGCGGTTACATTTGAGCAGGGTCCAGATGGTTTGTTCGTGTTGCTCAATGATGACTCCGTGATGCAAAAATGCCCAGTGTAGCGTTTGATGCAGCCAGAGTCTGATGGGGACCAAACAGGGGGGGCCAACAGAAACAGAACTCCTGTGAAAAGTTTAACAATATTTACAGAATCAGAATCCTTTTATTGTTAACGTTTGTGAACACAGTTCACAACTTACTTAACTTACTTAAAATAAATAAAGTGCAACATAAAACACACTGAATACAAATAAGGGCATGCACGAAGTTAAAAAAGATATGCTTAAAAAATCAAATAATACTTAAAAAGGCAGAAAATATATACAACAGCAGCATCAGAACAACAGTGCAAACATGACTTATTAAAGTGACCGGTGTTATAAAGTGTCCAGTTTTGTGCAAATATTATAAAGCGTTCATGAGACAAACGGCAGAGGGGATGAAACTGTTATTATGACGAGAGGTTCTGGTCCCAATGGACCGTAGCCTCCTGCCAGAGGGAAGTGGCTCAAATAGTCCATGTCCAGGGTGAGAGGTGTCAGCTGCTCTACGGCCTGCTCGCCCCCGAGTCCTGGAGACGTACAGGTCCTGTAGCGATGGAAGGCTGCAGCCAATCACCTTCTCAGCAGAGCACACAATGCGCTGCAGTCTCTGTCTGTCTCTGGCAGTAGTGGCCCCAGCGAATCACACAGTGATGGAGGAGGTGAGGATGGACTCTGATGGCCATGTAAAACTGCACCGTCATCTGGACCAGCAGCTTGCGTTTCCTCAGCTGCCGCAGGTAGAACATCCTGTTCTGGGCAGGTAAAGTTATGCAAATGAAAATTGATGGAGCAGACAGTTGAGAGCGGGGTCGTGTGCAGTAATCTTAGAGCAGGTCGTGGGTAGCAGGGTCAGAGACGAGGGGGTCCATACCGGTCGAGGTGAACTGAGACAGAAGGTGAAAGGTTCATACTGGTCATGGAGAGCTGGGTTGGAGATGGAGCCGTGATGCAGGTTCAGGGAACGGGATCTGGTACATAACAAAGATAGCAACTGAGTGAAAAAAAAAACATAAATGCAAAAACAAGACTGAGCCAAGCATAGCAGTACCAGTGAGGATACACAGACGATCTGGCGCTGAGTGTCAGGTCCTCAGTCCCTTTGTTCTCCCCAGGTGCACCTTGATTATGGATTAGTTGCAGGTATGCTCCAGGCTCTGACACAGAAGGGAGGGGGAAAACAGCACAAAAACACAGGGCAGACTGGGATCTTGACATCGACCTTTGTTCAGGCTCAACTGTGCTCTCGTCTTCTTCTGACACTCTGTCAGACAGAAGTAATGGAGATAGCGTCTAGCCATCAACCATGTCAATCTGCTGTCTGACAAACACAAATTAGAACTATTCTAATGCAGTTTGTTCTAAATGCTGTGATTTCACTTGGCAAGAATATGTTTTCATTGGCATGGTGACGGAAGCGAGACTTACCATCCACCAGGTGAAGTCCTTTAGTGTGAAATTGCCATCAGGCGTTAAAAAGGGATTCACAGATTTTTTTATATTGTTGCATACAAAAACGATTGTTTTGTCATACATCTATCACAGCTACAAGGTTTTTTAGCATTAGCTGTCAACATCTCAGCTTCAACATTCTGTCATAATGCAGATGGATTGGACCAAGAGATGCAGGACTTGGGGAAAGGTTTACAGTGTTTATTTACAATAAGTGATAAATAGTACAATAATGAGGGTAGATCTGGCGATGAGCGGTGGGCGAGGTGCAGGCCAGGGTCCAGAGGCGGAACGTGGAGTGCAGAGGAGACAATGGTGCGGGCAGTACCAGGGCAAGGAGCAGAGTGCGAGCCAGGGTCCAGGGTCATGGAGTGCAGGGACGGAGACAAGGCGAGCAGAGCCAGAGTGAGGCGCAGGGTGTGAGGCAGGGTCCAGTGACATGGAGTGCAGAGACAAGACAAGACAGATTGTACCAGGGCTGGGAAGCAGGGTCGGAGCAGAGCCGGGAGCGAGGGAGCTGGGACGGTCCAGGGAGCAGAATCTGGAGGGTAGCACAAAATCCAATAAGCAAGGTAACAGCGAGCAAAAATACAAAAAGCAAGGACAAGCAAGATAATCATGTTGACACGTGGACGATCTGGCACCGAGTGTCTGGCCCTGGCTCCTCTTATCCCTTGGCAGGTGGCATTGATTGCACTGATGAGTTCCAGGTGCACGTGGGAGGAGTCAGGAGCTCCACCCAGCTCCAGCTCAGGCAGATGAGGGAGGGGAAGGAGCAAGACAGGAGGAAAAACAAGGAGCAGGAAAAACATGGATCGTGACACATTCATATTTCCAGTGCATCCTTCATCTTCTCCCCATTCCTCAAAGGTAAGACGAGAGGAAGATATTATCCAGATAGTGCCGAAGCACATGGTGCAAACCAGGACAACCACCAGCTTAGATCTGCTATGCATCGCTACCTAGGACACATGCAATAAAACAAATAAAACATTGAAATTGTGTCATCATTAAATCTTGCACATGCATTGACCATATCAAAATTCTGTATTGTCTTTTGTGTAAACTTTAGCCCGTTTATAGATTTCATTTTCTCTAGACCTAACTGTAGCCAAATAGCTAATATTGCTTTAAAATGGGCTTCTGGTGAGGCAGCGCCATGTAAAGTCGTGTCTCGTCGAGCTCCACACAGGGACATTATATTTTAACAAATATTTCGCTTTGAAAATAGCACAACGGGGCTTTGCTTGTTAATCTAAAATTGTGGTAATATCAGGACACGGCCAAGATGCCAAAAAAACATCCTAATAAAGTGGAACATGTGGATGAGGGAGCGGAACCTCGAGCTAATGCTAATGCTATCATACCTGGCCCAGCCTGCCCGGACGAGGACGCAGCGGTCGGCGGCCACGCCGGTGACCAACAAGTTCTTAATGCAATCACCGCACTTAAAACAAGAGTTGTTTGACAAAATTGATGAGAAAGCAACTGAGACACAAGTGAAACTACCAACGCAATTGGGAAAATTAATACGAGGCTGGATGCCATTGAGAGTCGCACAACTGACTTGGAAGTGGGAGTCAGTGACCATTCAGACGCTATCACTGCCTTGGAGTCTGATGTGTCAAGTGTGAAGAAAGAGCTAGATATACTGAAGGCCAAATGTGAGGACTTAGAGGCACAATCACGACGCTGCAATGTCCGCATCACCGGGGTGAAAGAGGGATGAGAGGACGGTAAACACCCTTCCCAGTATATAGCTAGCATGCTGAAAGAATCACTTGGTTTAGACAAGTTGCCGTGTTTGGACAGAGCGCACAGGACCTCCCATACTAGACCGACACATGACGTACCGCCACGAGCATTTGTAGTGAAATGCCACTATTTCACTGAAAAAGAAATGCTTATGAAGAAGGCTGCCACAGCTGGCTTGATAACGACCTCAGATGGAGACCGCATCCGTGTCCTATCCGACTTCACCCAGGCTGTGAGCAAGCAGCGCGCAGCATTCACAGAGGTGAGGAATCTGCTTCGCGGCTGCGAGGGGGTTCGCTACGGGCTGACGTACCCGGCCACGCTGAGGATCACGACATCGGATGGACGTGAGAGTAGATTCCAAGACCCCAAGACTGCCAAGGAGTTTGTTCTGAAGGAAATAAAGAGTGCATGACTGTGGTGAAACTACTTTTCTTGTAGTATTTAAGACTGTGCACCTTATCTTTTCTCCTCGCAGCTAGATATTGCAGTCTGACCAGGTAATATTTTACTGTTCATCTCTGCGCCTTCTAGCCGTGGAAACAATGCTACTCTTACCTTAAGTAGCCCAGCTGAATATCTCCTTAATTTTCTTAGTTCTTTGTAATTGTTGCCTGGTCTTAAGTCAATTGACTAAGTGAAGTTTTGTTGTTGCTAAAATTATAAATAACATTATATATATATATAATATGTATCTTTAAAAGTAACCTACATAGGTTCCTGTGTGGGATGACATGGTAAGCATTTTAGATGGAGTGTGAGGTGACCTTTAGAAACCAGAAGTTTGACGGTCTCCTCGTGAGACTAGTTTTGATTTACTATTGTTCATTTTGTTTTCCTGGGGTGTGGTTTTCCCCCATTGTGCATTATTGGGCAGCAGGCTCAGGTCCTTTTTCTTCTTGTGTTACTTTTCTCTTTATTTTATTTATTTTTTCTTCTCTACCTTATACCTTATGCTTTAAGTATTTCAACATTGAACCGTTGTTATGTCATCTACCTATAAGGCCTTAACCCCTACCACAATGGTCTGCTGGAATGTTTGTGGGCTCAATCACCCTATCAAACGTAACAAAATTTTTTCACATTTGAATAAACTACATAGCCGCATTGTTTACCTACAAGAGACAAATCTGCTTAACAAAGACTATTCAAGACTCCTCAGAGGGGGGTTCACGCAGTGTTTTCACTCAGATTTTAACAGTAAGAGTAGAGGAGTGGCCATTTTAATACACAGGGATGTACAATATGTGGAAACTACAACCTTAAAGGACAAAAATGGCATCACTCAAGGCAAATTATTTAATAGGTCCGTTATTCTGGCTAATGTCTATGCCCCTAACTGGGACAATGCCAATTTTTTCACAAGCCTCTTCTCCCTCTTACCAGACCTCGACTCACATGATCTAATATTGGCTGGGGACCTGAACTGCACCTTGAACCCAGCCCTGGACCGTTCTAGCCCTAAAGTTATGATACAAAGCAAATCAGCCCAATGTATTAATGAATTTCTTGAAGTCTACGGCATGTTGGACCCGTGGCAACTGAAACACCCAACATCCAAACAATTCTCTTTCTTTTCTCCAGTGCACCAAAGCTATTCAAGAATTGATTACTTTTTAATTGACCAAAAACTATTACCCTTAGTTACCCACATAGAATATGACAGCATTGTAGTATCTGACCATGCACCAGTGATTTTAAAACTGACCATTGCAGAGAATGTGGCCTCACCCTTTTCCTGGAGGTTAAACTCCAGATTATTATCTGATCAAAAGTTTGTTGAATTCATTAACACACAAATAGATTTTTTCATGGATCTTAATGAATCTCCTAAGATAAGTTTTTTTACACTCTGGGAAACCTTAAAAGCTTATTTAAGGGGGCAGGTGATCTCTTTTGTTGCAGGGGAAAATCTGAAACAAACAAAACAAGCTTCAGCGATAACTGACCGTATCAAAGAAATATATCGACTACACTTAGCTTCGCCCTCTGATTATTTGTACAAGGAGAGAATCTTGCTCCAAGCTGAATTTGATGAGGCCACTAATGCCAAGGCCATAGACCTCCACCTGCGGTCCCGCCAAACATACTATGAACATGGTGACCGGGCTAGCAAATTGCTGTCACATCAATTAAAACAATCAGCAGCTACTGGTTTTGTGGCTGCAGTCAAGGATGAGCATGGGCATGTTCTTACAGACCAGAAGGACATTAATAAAGAATTCAAATCATTCTATGAGTAATTATACACCTCTGAAGCCAGTGATAAAATGATTTTGGAGTCAGACATGTCTCTGAGTGAAATAGATAATGCCATCAGGAAGATGAAACCCGGTGAAGCACCTGGCCCAGATGGGTATCCGATAGAATTCTTTAAAACATTTTCTTTTAAACTGGTCCCACTACTGTTGAAAGTTTTTAGGGAAACTTTAATAACAATAAAGCGTTGCCCGCAACAATGACCCAAGCTACAATTTCACTGTTGTTGAAAAAATCAAAAGATCCACTCCTTTGTGAATCATATCGCCCTATTAGCCTCCTTAACTGTGATTACAAGATCCTGGCAAAAGTGTTGACAGGACGAATTGAAACTGTCCTTCCAAAATTGGTACACTCAGACCAGGCGGGGTTTGTTGCGGGTAGGCAAATATCTAGCAATCTTCGGCAAGTGTTTAATGTTATCTATCAACGTAATGATATCGTGCCCGAAGTGGTGATCTCCCTTGATGCGCAAAAAGCTTTTGGTAGAATTGAATACAACTTTTTATTCACTACACTTAAAAAGATGGGATTTGGCCCTATTTTCTGTTCTTGGATCAATTTTCTATATGCGGCACCTCAAGCAGCAATTAGAACAAATAAGGTTGTGTCTAGCTTTTTTCCCCTTGCCCGTGGGACAAGGCAGGGCTGCCCATTAAGCCCAATTTTATTTGATATTACTATTGAACCCCTAGCAATTATGATAAGGGAATCTGTCCAATTGGCTGGAATACAAAGAGCAGGACAAATTCATAAATTAGCCCTCTACGTGGATGACCTTCTTCTTTTTATTTCCAATCCACATACCACTATCCCTATTGCTCTCAATCTTATAAACAAATTTGGACAGGTGTCTGGATATAAATTTAATATGTCTAAAAGCATACTTTTCCCAATAAACAAAAAGGCTCAACAATTAAATTTCCAGGCTTTCCCTTTCACAATTAACAAGGACAATTTTGATTATTTGGGTGTATGTGTCACCTACAATTATGATCTCCTTTTTAAAAATAATTTCACAAAAGCACTAGAAAAAGCCAAACAAGATATGGACAGGTGGTCAAAACTCCCCCTATCATTGGTTGGAAGAGTTAACTCTGTGAAAATGATAATCATGCCTAGGCTTCTATACCTGATTCAGACAGTGCAAGTCTTCATCCCTAAAGCCTTTTTTCTGAAACTGAATGGACACATGTCCATGTACATCTGGAGTAAAAACATCCCTCGAATCAGAGAAGAGTTTTTGGAAAGATGGAAGGAGGATGGTGGCTTATCATTGCCTAACTTTCTTCATTACTACTGGGCAACAAACATCCACAAACTGTTATTTTGGGCTGCAGACAAGTTGGAGGTGGAGTCTCCGTCTTGAGTACAGCTTGAACAGTATTCTACCAATCCAGCTTCACTCTTATCACTTTTGTGTAGTCCTCTACCATTGAGTAAACGTCTGTGGACAAACAATGTTGTTGTTCAGGGTACTTTAAGAATATGGTCTCAATTTAGAACCCATTTCAAATTCAAACGTTCTCTAATTTCAGCTCCTATTCAGCGTAATGTCCATTTTGCCCCATCTGTAATAGACTCATCTTTTCAGCATTGGCATAGGAGAGGACTAAGATGCATTAAGGATCTTTTTAAAAATGATAAATGTATCTCCTTTGAACAACTAAAGAATGACTTTGATATCCCACAATCTCATTTTTTCAGGTATCTCCAAATACGTAGTTTTGTTAAAACTGCTTTCTCTTTAACCTTACCCCCAAAAACATGGCTCGAAGAGTGTTTAGACTTAAACCCACTTGACAAAGGCTTAGTGTCAGTCATCTACAATAGAATTCAGGATGCAGCATCCCCATCCTTGGGCCATTTAAATATTCAGTGGGAAGAGGAACTGGGTGACCATTTCACTGATAACATTTGGCAAAAAGCAATTACGAGAATGCATTCGACATCTATTTGCATAAGACATGGCTTGTTACAGTTTAAGGTGCTGCACAGGTTGCATTTGTCACCAAGTAAAATAGCCAGACTGTACCCTGGTGCAGATCCTTCTTGTATGAGGTGTGGTCATGACCCAGCCAACCTAAGCCACATGTTCTGGTTATGTTCCCGGTTGAATTACTTCTGGGAGAAAATATTTAAAACTATTTCTTTTATATGCAAAAGGAATTTTGTGGCAAATTCCACTACAACCTTGTTTGGGGTTGTGCCTTCGAATATTACAGTGACCCGTCACCAAGCGAATGCAGTAGCTTTCATTACGCTGATTGCAAGACGCCTAATACTGTTTAATTGGAAAAAAGAAGCCCCACCATCCTTTAAGAGGTGGGTGGAAGAAGTCATGTCCCACTTAAAGCTTGAACACCTGAGATACACTGTAAATGGATCAGTCCAAGATTATCATAAAACCTGGCAGCCATTCCTCTTATATTTTGAATCTGAGCTAAGCGCATAGCCCACCTATTTCACCTTTTATTTCAACTTGTAATTTTGTATTAAATTTCTCATTACTTATTTATCTTTTTTCTTTATTTATTTTATGTTATTTTACTGTGTCACTATTATTTAATTATTTACTTATTTTAACTGTAGTAGTATTAGTTTGTTTGTCTGTGTGTGTATTATATCCTATTAAGCATTTATGCAACCACTATATTCATCCCTTTGTATCTGATCTTGAAATTGATTTTGTAATTGTTGTTTTCTCATCAAACTGATCAGTATATCCAATTCCAGCCTACATATTTGTACATGTGGGTGCATGTCTGTGTATGTTTATATATGTATATACATGTATATATGTGTATCTATGTATATATATTTTTCCTTCTCTCTTCGTTTGAAAGCACCTGCTGTCTTACTGTGTTTTTGTGTAGTGTTTATATATGTTCTGAACTGCTTAAAAATCAATAAAAGGAATTGAATAATAACATTGTTTTAAAATAGCATACTAGAGAAATTATTATTATTATTATTATTATTATTATTATTATTATTATTATTATTATTATTATTATTATTATTATTATTATTATTATTATTATTATTATTATTTGCTTAATTTGTCGATTCCTGAAGAGATGCTGCCTTACAGAGTGGTGCCACTTCCATGAAAAGACCTTTGTGACATTAGAAAATGGTTATTTTACCACGTACAGTTGGGTGTTGCCACGTCCGTCATGGAGACATCAGCAGGGAGGATGAAACCAGGAGGAGCACGCACCTGTCACCTCCCTCTTAACAGAAAATCACGTTACTAAGCAGTTCACGTGAACTCAGGCTTCAGGCAAGTCAAGTTTATTTGTACAGCACAATTCATACACAAAGTCATTCAAAGTGCTTTACACAATCAAAAAGACATTCAAATCACAATACAAATAAACAAAACATAAATCATCATCAGAAAATAAACATTAAAAGAGAAGTGTGCAGAGTAAAAAATAGGCTACATGCAAATTATGTCCCGCATTTCACTATGAGCAAAACATTTTTCTCAGGAGACTTCTGGAGCGCTCAGCAGCACGATCTGTCTTCTCACGCCTGCCACTGATTTTGCCACTGACACCGCAGTGTCGGGCATGTGTTAGAGCAGGGGTGTCCAAACCTTTCTCATTAAGGGCCACATATAAAAACACAGACAAAGTTGAGGGCCGATTGAGGGCCATAAACTGGTTGCCAGTACAGTGAATAATTCAAATCTGTGTTTTTATTACAAGTTAGATTGAACTACTAGACCTTTATTGACGCTTACATCCTCAATGGGACACATATTTGATATGGGCAGTAAGTAGATTTTCAGAAATGTACAGTAAAAAGTACTGCTTAAAGCATATGGGCCAATTCACCTGGAAGCTTGAGGGCAAAGAAAAATTGGTCTGAGGGCCACATTTGGGCCCCTGGCCACAGTTTGGGCTTGCCTGTGTTAGAGTAAGGCTATGTGAAACGGGAGATACACAAGAAGGGCTCGCTCTGCTTTGGCTTTGAAGTGTGCTGCATACTCGTGCTGGTATCACGGGCCACACAGTGCTACTGACTCCTGAAAAAGCTCCGAAAATATCACACAACGTTTATCCATGTTAAGACACCACTTACATGACAACATAATGGGCTCGACACACGGGGAGCGACGTCGCTCGCTCTCCATTTATTTTCAATGGTACCTGTGCGACACTGCGAAAATCGCTCATCTCTCTCACCTCCGCGACAAGCGAAAGTCGTGCACGTGAAAACCTCGCGCTCGTGCATGTCGACGTGCACACGCGGGCCTGCGACGCGACTAATGAAAGTTGAAAAATGTTCAACTTTTATCGCTGTCGCACAACAGCCAATCAGCGAGAGTTTGATTGACGAGCCAATGCACTGTCCACTTCAGAAACATGGAGGAGAAAATTTTACTCACGGTGTCCGATTTCCCAATTCTTTTTGACATCTCAAAGAGACTACCGAGATATATCAAAAAAGCAGCTGCCTGTGAACTCGTTGGTGCCAGGGTGAATATGAGTGGTAAGTTAACATGTGCGAATTTGTTAATTCAGATAAATTTATGGAGGCTAATAACCAAATGTATTAAAGACTGATTCAACATTAAAAAATATATATATTTATTTAGGGTTTTTACATTAAACAGAATTAGCTGCAGAATAGGGTGGACCCAGGATTGCTTTTTTTAGTTTTGTAGAGTGCAACCAATTGTAATATTTTAGTCAAATGAAGCAAAACTTTACGAGATTTCATTTTTTAACGTCTTTTTCCCATCTACCGCTATTAACCTCAAAATTCCCTCCAAGTAGGAGGCTCCCGATCTGCTCTGGAACAAAGCACGACGTGACAAACTGCCGCTAGTCGCTGCAGTTTGTCGCTGCCCGTGTGTTCGATTTTAAAGCCTATGCGATGAGTGTTGCTGCACGCTGTCGTTAGTCGCGCCCCGTGTGTCGAGCCCATAAGACTTCACCCTGTCAGACAACTTTTTACCATTAAAATCCAGGCCATCTAAACAAATACACGTTACATTTCAAAATGAGATACACGACCTCATATGAATTAGCGTGAAATAGATTCAGGGCCTTTAAATACTAATAATAGTAATATCCCAGCATACTAATCATTCACCGCTAATAATTTAGAAGAATAGCAAAAGCATAGTATATAATTAGTTGCAGGCAGGACACAGCAGACTCATTTTGCCCTCAAGAGTTGTGCAACCCTTGAACTGAACAGAGTGAAATAAAACGTTCCAGTCCTTCAAGTGTTCAGATACAGAGTAATCCATGCTTTAAAAGCCTTTGTAAAACACAAGCTTTCCTTGTCTCGCCAGTTCCTCAATCAGGTCATATTCAGCAGAGCCTGGATGAGGTCCAGTTCGGAGCTGCTTATTTTTCAGTACTTCCCAGTAATGGCTCCAGTTTCCATCGCTGTCTGCTCCAAACCCGAACACACTCACCTGTAAAGAAAACTAATGAGTAGGCTTCTTTCATTTATACATACAACTTATGTAAAAGCTGCTCAATGTAACTTTTTTGCTTGTCTCCATGGAGATGTCATAGCCTTGCCTAGAATTTTCCACTGTATGACATTAAGCATATCCATCATACATTTCCATACATTTATTTAGTTACAGGTGTTATGTTATGGTATTGTTAAGAAAATGACCTTAAAAAGAGCATTTTTACTTTAAACAAGGTTGTCTCTCCACAGATCTGACCAGTAACATGGCCTGGTGTTGCCTGCTTGTTTCAATCCACATAAATCTGTTTAATGCCATACTGTGAAACACTGCAGGCAAAGCAATAACATTTACATGGAGATGAGCATGAGTGTTTTTTGTGGCACCAGCTGCCACAAAAAACACCTCACTCACACAGACAGAGTCTGAAATAGTGTTATTAAAGACTCTATTATTATTGTTATTATTAAAAAAAAAAGAAGATGTGACCAATCCAAGACTCACTAGCTTGTAATCTAAAGTAATATTTGTTTAGTGATATTTTCATATCTTAGCAAAGGCTGACCACGGTTGGCCAGGGTCTTACCTTGTCACAAATGTGCAAGGCCAGAATCACAGTCATGAAGCCAGTGGATGAATACTTCCCTTTACCATTGAGCCATGATAGGTGGACATATTGCATGAAGGCTGGGTTAACCACCATTACCTGTTGTATAAAAGAATTAGCCAACGACACAACTGAATGGGAATGGAAATCTGGACTTACCAAGTCTTTATGTTTTGCTTGAATATTAGACCTGAGGGAAGAAACTGCCTCATTAATATTGCAAAAAGCTTGTATCTTATGGAAGAATCTTTTTTTTTTTATCTAAAATGCAATCAGTTACCTTGCATTGGTGTCTGCTGTGAGTTTACTGATTAACCATTCCAGATCCCGGATTTTGAATGGAAAAAACACCAGATGTGTGCTTTTATCCAACTTAGCACCTGCACTCTCCGGGTAAATGACGCGGTGAGTGGTCTTGCTCCCCACATCCTCCTCAAAGCCATCCGTTCTACCATAATTAATTCTATCGGATTCACTTTTAATTTAATATTCATAGTTTGAAGCCATTCTGCCAAATTCAAAAGTGTTGGGCTCACCTAAATACACTGTCATGTAGATCTATTAACTTTCCATTATGAGATCTTCTCAGGTTTCCCGAGTTGCCCACTACAGCACATGTCCAACAGTGATGTGGGCTGTGTCCAACCACAGGAGGATATGCAGGGATGATCTCAAATATTTTCTGTGTTGTTTTTTGGTAAAAGTTGAAGTCACGTCTTTCAGACTGTCTTCCCTTTTACGAAATACAAATGAAACACATCAGAAAGACAGATTTGACTTGATCCTCTGCACATGCCTGTAACTTTTCTGATGGAGTCCACTACCTGCTTGTCTCCTTGGAGACATTGAGTGATGGCTAGTGATGTAAACAGTGCCTGGCCACTACATAAGTTTCTAGTCAGGGTTCTGGATTTGGGATGGAACTCGCCATGCATGGTCAGGAGCTTTCGGGGCATCTCTGGTCTGTATCTTCTTTGGCCAGCTTATGATTCCTGCTGGGTATCTGATTACTGGCAGGACATAGCTGTTTATTGCCATTGAGTTGACTCATTAGGACATGCCTTACTCGTCTGAGGTAATTGGCTGTGGCTAGTTTGCTTGTTTCCTCTTCAAGGTTGCCATTTGCTTGTGGGATACCAAGGTACTTGTAACTGTCCTCAAAGGGTGCCCCTTTAGTATGGCTTATTTTACCATTTGCCCCCACACCTATTTTATCACCTGTCTATTTTATCACTTTATTATTTAGGATTTTCTTGAATTTATGTATTTTTTAATGACTATTTATTTTTTTTATTTGTCTGTATTGTGATTTTCATGTCTTTTCTTTTCTGTAAGGCGCTTTACTATTATTTTGTTTACACCTTGCGCTATACAAATAAGCTTGCCTTGTTTAAAGCATTATGAAAATTAAAATAAATATAATTACATAAAATACATAATATATAGGCCCCATGTATGTTTTGAGTATGAAAATAGTCTTACCTTCCACCAGATGAATGCCTCTTGCGACAGATTATAATGGCTGGTCAAGAATGGGCTGATATTTTTCTGGAAACGCTGCAGAAACCATTGTTCATCTAGTTTATCATTTTTCTGGCATTTCTCACAGTCACATTCTTTCTGGGTAAACTCCAGGAACATGTATGAGACTTTCCAGGTGATACAGATGCCACAGATGCATAGGAGTGCCACAAATACACTCCCTATTATAGTCTTCATTGAGGAGCTATTTGGGCTGTGTTCACTCTTGTTCTTGCGTGGTCCTGGCTTGAGCTCCGTTTAGTGCTGATGTAGACTCTTGTTTTGGTTTAGTCCTGATCTCGTTATAGGATTACTTTCTCTGTAAGCCCAATTTTGATGCAGTGTTTGTGTATGTGAATACACACTTAGATGCAATGTGTAGAAAGAAAAAATATGTTAGATACACTTAATTGTATTTTGGCTGTTAGTCTGATTGTATAGCTAAAAGTGTGACATATGAATTTCCTACCTTATTGACAAAATGCCAGGATGTCCCAATTGTGAAAACCTGTAAGACAATACACAGGAATTGTCAGATACAGAGGAATTAAAACCTGGGATAAAATAGGCTGCAGTAGGAGATAACTAGCTGGGGGAAGTATGGCAACCTGAGCACTATCCTCTGCTTCCTCCTATTTTCTCATCAGCAATGCTATTCACATGTTGTCCCCTATCCAACTCCCCCTGTGGAGTGTAACTCTTTCAGATGCCCCGATGACAGCTGGACCCTCTCCTCCTCCCCGCCTGGCCCTCCTCCACCCGCCTCTCTCTCCTCCTCGCCCGGCTCTCCTCCTCCTCGCCTGGCCGATTTTTCTTGTTTTGTCTGATTTTTCCTGTTGTTTGATTTTCCTGTTTGTTTTTGTGTGTAGGCAGCACGGTGGCTGAGTGGCTCATGCCTCACAGCAAGAGTGTTTGGTTCGATCCCCGGGTCGCCCAGGCCTTTCTGTGTGAAGTTTTGCATGTTTCTCCCCGTGTCTGGATGGGTTTCCTCCGGGTACTCCGGTTTCCCCCATCAACCAAAACATGAACGCCCTTCGAGACAACTGTTGTTGTGATTTTGGGCATTACAAAAATAAAATGAATTGAATTGAATTGTCAAACACTTTTAATATCTGACAGATATCCACATGTAATGATTTATGATGATAAAGGGAACACTAGCAGGACCAGAAAATTGAATGAACATGTCATGTACATGTACATGGAATATTTGTGAAGACTAAAAAGTGGAAGAAAAAAATATGTAGGAGAGAGAAGGAAGGGGGATGAGTGGGATTGGCTAGGGTAATGGGGTGCCAGTGCAGAGATTTCATTATCCTTAATACTAAACTTGGTGCTCATTCAAAAGTATTCTGACACTGAAGTCTGATAAATGTATTTATCAGTAGCGCCTTAGCAACTTACCTGGTTGCACTTCACATTGTTTTGGCTAATCTCTTTCTATGGATGCTTAGCACGCATGTAAACACACAACAGACGCTAATCTGAAACATCTTGTGCTCAATTTCAGATCTTTATGTAACAAGTCACTTTAAATTAATGATTTTATCTCTTGTTTTAATCTTGACTTTATGTTTTAATCGAAACATGGTTTGACAAAAACACAGGTAATGCAATTTTAGTGGAATCAACTCCACCCAACTTCAAATTTGAATCTGAAACATGAGTAAACAAAAAGGGTGGAGGTGTGTGTGCATTTTTTATAGATAGATTTTAGAGATTATAGATCTTTTGAGTATGTATGTTTCCTTTAAAATGGAGCTAAAACAATCCCCCTCCATACTCTACTTAGTCATATACAAACCTCCCCAGCACTGTCTGAGTTTTATTGATGATTTTACTGAGATGCTTTCAATAATACTTATTATTATTATTATTATTATTATTATTATTATTATTATTATTATTATTATTATTATTATTATTATTATTATTGTAACACATTAACAATATAAACAATAAGTCAAATACATCTACACCATCAAACAGCAATGACTTGGACATGCTACAGAAAGACCTCCATCACAAACAAATGGAACTGGAAAGTTTTAAGAACATGGAGTCCAAAACACTCAGTCTATGTGAGATTGACCCAGACAACAATTTTCTCTCTAGTTTTGATACAAACTGTCTGTAAATAGTGAGGAAATGTATTCCAGCATCACTGAATGTATTTATTATTTTGGAGACCTTTCTTTATGGGACCTCAAGAAACCTCTCTGCACAGACGCCTGGTTAAAACTTAGCTCATGTAAAATGAAGGGATCAGTACCTCTGCCTGTCTTGTTGACTAAGACTTATATTGTTACTCAAGAACAATATAACACTAACATAAACTTTGAGCGTAAACTGTCAATAATACATTTTAATAGCAGGAGCAGGTATAGTAATTTCAATTCTATCAAAGGGTATCTGCAGCAATACATTCCAGTTGAGATTCATAATGATCAGAAGAAAATATTGTTGTAAGCTGGCTCAAACATTGAAACTTTATCTGAATGGATGATAAAATTGTTTTCTACTGGTAACCAAACGCTATAATTTATCTATAACTAAACCAAGTAGAATAACATCACACAGCGCAACAATAATAACATCTTTACTGATATTATGGGAAACCAAACAAGTAGTGGCTTATTAATAACTGACATCACTGTCTTTACTCTCTATGGCTGTGAATTACAAAAAAAAATCGACAATAGTTTTAAAGGAACAGGACTGAGTCTTGTCTTTACAGAAACAAATGTAAACCGAGCATATGACAACTTCTTGAACATATTTGTGTCTCTGTATAATAAACACTGTCCACTAAAAGAATAAACAGCGAACAGTGAAAACAGCAAACAGCATATATATATATATATATATATATATATATATATATATATATATATATATATATATATATATATATATATATATATATATATATATATATATATATATATATATATATATATATATATATATATATATATATATATATATATATATATATATATATATATATATATATATATATATAAACAATATAAAGAGAACCTGGGACATACTAAATAGTGTAATTAAACAGGGATCAACAAAAGCTATGTATCCCAGTTATTTTGATGATATAAATGGGGATAATCACAACATGAAGAATATACTTAAATGTTACAATAACTTTTTTTTTGTAAATATTGGTCCAGAGCTGTCTGCTGAAATGCTAGACCAAGCTAAAAGTCAGTGTAGAGAAACAATGATAAGGGACCCTACTATTTTTCCTCTCAGCAATCAACAAACGTGAAGTCAAATATGTTGTTCAAAAATCTAAAAATAAAGTGATGGTATCAACATGCCATTGATTAAAAAAGTCACAGATAACACTGAAAAGTTTCTAAACCATAAATGTATTTATCTCTTCAGTCCGGCTGTTTCTCAAACAAAATTCAAATCGCAAAAGTGATACCACTATTCAAAAATGGAAATAAACAAAATTTTACAAATTATAGACCAATTTCACAGTTGCCTCAGTAATCAAAAATTTTAGAAAAAAAATAAAAAATTCTTGGCTAGAAAGGTTTGTTGACAAACATCAAATAATAAATGATAGTCAATATGGCTTCAGAGCAAAAAGAACCACTTCCATGGCAATAATTGAAGCAGTACAAGAAATCACCAATGCACTGGACGAAAAGAAGCATGCTGTTGATATCTTTATTGATCTGAAAAAGCCTTCGACTCAATTCTGGCTCAGAGATTTCTTAAGAGGACGAATCCAGTGTGTTAAAATGTGAGAGTACTTATCTGAAGATCTTGGCATTCCGTGTTGTGTTCCCCAGGGGTCAGTGTTGGGGACCATGCTTTCAATATCTATATAAATATTATATTCAATATAATACATCCAATCCAATCCAACTTTATTTATAAAGCACTTTAAAAACAACACAGTCGACCAAAGTGATGTACACAGGTTAAAACACAAAAAACATGAGACGCAATAACATTAAAAACAGAACATGATAAATGTCAACTTTTTACACTGAGTTAAAAGCCAAGATGAAAAAATGAGTTTTAAGAAAAGATTTAAAAACAGGAAGTGAGTCGTCCATTCTAACATTCAGTGGAAGTGCATTTCAGAGTTTAGGAGCAGCCACTGAAAAAGCCCGATCACCCCTAAGTTTCCTTTTTGGCTTAGGGACCACAAGGAGAACCCGACCTGCAGACCTGAGAGAGCGGGAGGGCGTGTGAGGCACCAGCAGCTCAGACAGATACAGAGGGACCAGGCCATGCAGACAATTAAAAACAAATAAAAGATCATCAATGCGAAACTGAACAGGCCAATGGAGAGATTTCAGAATGGGAGTTATGTGGTCAAATTTCCGAGAACCAGTTAAAAGACGAGCAGCAGCGTTCTGGACAAGCTGAAGACGGGAAAGCAGGGTTTTGTTGAAACCTGAGTATAAGGCGTTGCAATAATCTAACCATGTCGAGATAAAAGCATGGATTAAAATTTCAAAATTGTGTCGAGATAAAAATGACTTTACTTTGGCAAGTTGCCTCAGTTGAAAAAAACTGGTCTTAACAACTGCCTTAATTACATTCAT
This sequence comes from Periophthalmus magnuspinnatus, assembly GCF_009829125.3. NCBI lineage: Eukaryota > Metazoa > Chordata > Actinopteri > Gobiiformes > Gobiidae > Periophthalmus > Periophthalmus magnuspinnatus. The sequence goes on from NC_047136.2 coordinate 28,192,901, forward strand.
TAAAACTAATCTCTTTGCTGATGACACAAAATGTTTTATAGTAATTTAGATTATAATCAGCTTGTAGACACTGTGGAGCTAAATAAAATAAAACAATGGATGGATAGTAAAGTATTATGGAAAGACCACATTCGGCATATGAAAACTAAAATATCCAAAAGCTTCTCAATTATAAATAAAGTAAAACAATATCTTGATCATGATGCACTCCATACATTATACTGCTCACTGGTTCTCTCTTATTTTACGTATTATGTTGAAATATGAGGAAACAATTACCAATGCTCAATTAAACCATTATTCTTATTGTAAAAATGAGCAGTGCGGATCATTCAAAAGGTTGGTTTTCTAGATCATACTCACAATCTTTTCATCCAGTCCAAATTATTTAAAAAATCCAATTTAGTAAAATATTATACTGTAAATAAACTATTCAAAGCCTTGTAACGTGCAAACGTGTTTTGCTCTTAAAGAGAGAACTTACAATTTGAGAGGCTATGGAAATTTTATTCTACTTCATGTTTGAACCAGGTTGAACTGTATGTGGGGTGAAACTGTGGAATGCTCTGGATTTAAAACAAAAGCAATGCTAAAGTATTCATAGATTTGCACTTTTATATAAAGACATGGTCTGGTCTGAATACAGACAGAGGCCAGTTTAAATACTGCATTTTCTCTGTATCAATGAAAATGATACTTTACTCTTTTCTTCTTTTCTCTTAACCTTTTTAAAATTTGATTTCATTTTATTTTAATTGTCTGCCTTTATTTGTTTTTGATAAAATTTTGATTTGATATTTATTATTAAAATGATGGGTTTGATAATAAGAAAATTGTAAAGGTAAAAATGCCGATCTGTAAAGCTTGTATTAATATACTATGATTCCTCCCTAAGAAATATGAAAAAAAAAAAAATGAAAAAAAAAGTAAATAAATAGAAATAATGTGTTTTTTCAGTTTGGTTTAATAACTTAAAATCTAACTTGAGTAACAGAGGTTCTGACAGAACTGTGCCTCTAGTTAGCTTTACCCCACCCTCATGTTGATGACATCAGTTGCAAAATATCAATAATCTTCCACAGTGTGGCATAAACCCTATCTATCTCCATGGAATATTTCGAGAACATCTCCATGGAGACAAGCAGGTGACAACACCAAGCCAAGTTACAGGTCAGATCTGTAGAGAGGCTCATGAATGCACATTTTTTAAGATATTTTTGAGCAAAACACCTGTAATAGAACTAGTGCTAAATACATATTTTCAACGCTCCTGGCACATTCCTGACAAAGCAATTACATTTCCAGAAAGTAACAGACCAGCTACCAGGAAAGTTACATACTGTACCACCAGTAATTACAACAAAAATAGTTGATGAGGACTGTATAGGCCCACTGCATTTTACACTTTTGGACTTGTTTTTTCATGCTCAAATATTGAGTAATGATCTAATATTTATGAAAAAAATATGGATTTAGTAAATCACTTGGCAACAGTGTCATTACCTGCAGTATAACACACTTTCCTCTAAGTTTCCAGATGCTTACAATTATAAGATTATGTGTAGAGAACTGAGAAGCCAGTGATTGTGTTTCTATTTACTGAAATTTTTTTTTTTAAAAATCAATCAATACAATCAATCAATCAATCAATTTTTTTAGACTAAAATTGCACAATGCAGAAAAAGAATAGAATGTATTCTTCAAACACGTGGTTCATGAGTTGACACATGTAGAACATATGGTCATGCTGAACTTCCTCTCTTTGGCCCTTGGAATTTGCTCACTACTGAAGGAGGGGACGTACAAATACTATGTATTATGAACATGTCATTGTGCTTAACTGGACATATGCACGCTATTCTTCAAAACACAATGACCCTTTGTATTTTGTGCTGGTTCAGTTTGGTTTGTTTGTGAACTGTTTGGGTGAGTAATTTGAAGCCAGCTTTGTGGATTAATCAGTCGACCCAACACACAAAAAGCAGGTTTTGTCAAACTTGGTAATGCAGGCAAATGTCCTTTCTTAAAGCAATGGTAGTGCACAATGCACCATCTTATTTAGAGAGATATCTTTTATTAAAATCTATGTGTTTCTGTGTATTTCAATATACAATGCATAATTATTAAAAAAAAAAAAAAAAAAAAAAAAAAAACATTCTTGTGGCTTAACTTCCCTTTTAAACATACTTGACTTCTTTTTAATACGCTTCTCTTTACAATGAGGCATTTAGACAGTGGAGGTTCCTCTGCTGTCAGCAACAGAAATAAACAATAGAAAAATAAACAAATCAAGCCTTTAGGCAATGTGAATGTTATGTTAATAGCGCCATGTCTTTGTTGTGAACCCAACTTGACCACTGAACCAGTACGGTTGTGGTTTTACAGGCTTAAAAACTGCATAGTAGAAGTCTGGATTTTTACCTGTAATGCAAGAATTTGGGTAACTAAATGGAGACAAATACAACTCCTGGTATGTATTTGATGAAGGGGCAATAATAAAACATGGTTAAAAGCTCAAAAAAGTCTATTTTGCATTATATGTGTCCTTTAAGGTTCAGTTATTATTTAAAAAATGAACAAAAAAGGAAACAAACATGATTTAAACTGTTTAGAACAAGTGCTAATTTTGTCTTGATTAAGACTATTATTTTTTTATATGCACAAGTGTAGAAAATAACCTTATTTATCACCAAAGGCCATATTTCAGGAACAATGAACAAAGTTTTAACTTTCCTCTATCAGTGTTATTTTAAACATGTAAACAAAATATCCTGGTTCACTGAATAATAATAATATTGGTAATAAGTTACCAATCTACATAAATGCCTTAATAGTGTCTTGCCCAGGACACAAGAAATTACATAATTTTAATTATAGTATTGTATTTATTTATAGAGTCAAAAAAGAAAATTATGGTGCACTGACTTTGATTTTCACTGATCCTGATACATGCCATTTGTGAAAACGGGGCTCTATACTTGGACTTGTCATGTTTCCATTCATAGTTTGAATGGTGCAGAATTCCCCCATTGTTTACTTGGAAATGGATACTTCATTGCGTATGATACTGATTACATAGTGGTATGTTTCTCTATAGCTACCAAAACCAATAGCAAAACTGGCTTGTGTTTAGCACTGTCTGTTGTATATGCAGCCATGGACACTAGTGCATGAACCCTGTACTCAACCTCTTTTGGATAACTTATTTACCTTCAGTATTAGAATTACTAACAGTTCACAACTAAAACCTACTTAGTAGCAGTGTAAGAGTGGAGGAGCGCAACAGGGTGATAGATGTCACGCCTCTCTCATGAAGCGCTGTGTTGTTGGCTGCACCGCAAGATACTAAAAATACATGCGTTACATAGACAGCGTTAGCTTGGTTATGTTTAGAATTTCAAATGAGCCATCATCCTGGCCTATACTCCTCAGTGGTCATTTTTATATTTATTATTCTATTGTCTGAGACAATAGAATAATAAATATAAATTATACAAACAACAAAATAATAATTTAAGTAATCATTACTTTTTATTTGATGATCCTGATGTGGCAGCTTCAGAACATCACCTTTGACCTTTTGTTTTTCAAGTTCCTCAGTTGTCAGCCAAACCTGCCTTTTGCTGTTTCCTCTTTTTAATGGATTCTTTTAATTTAGAGGCTTGCTTGTGCGTACTGAGGACCCCAGCAGGCTCAAACAGCGCTTTGTTATGTGGCAACATCACCCAAATGAGCTCTGTCTTAAGACAAACGTGTTAATGCACCAGTCTCAACGTTTGTGTTTTGTGACAAGCTTAAATAGCTTGCCACATTACCCATAAGTCTTGTGCTCACCTGCATTTTTAAAACTGCTTACTAGAATCAGTGGCATACACATAAAGATAAAAGCAAAACCTGTATATCAAGAACATAGAAAAAGTCTTTTACTCTACTCTCGACTAGACACTACACTACACATAAGCCTTAGTTTTGTTTGGTCTCTTTGCTATTTTTGCTCATGAAAATGAGAAACTGTAGATTTGAACATTTTGATTTACTACTACCACTGCCTTTGTTAAACAAAGGTCTTTGTGCATGCTTTAGAGGCTGTATATAGTCCAGATTATTATTATATTTATAGATGTATAGTTATGATTATTTGATTAATCCTTATAGGCCTAATTGTGACTAAAGAAACAAAAACCCAAATAATCTCAAATTGTTCATTTTGATTCTCCACAGAGTCACAGTGTACAACTATCTGACATTTAAAATAAATAGACTCCCTGAAACAGTGGATAAACAATAATCTTTAAGAAACACCTAGTTTCAGTTATTTTGACCATCAAGTCCAATGTTTTAGTAATTAAAAATAGATCAACTTTTCAGTTGTAATCAGTAAGAGCTATATATGATTTGTCATATTTTCTTAGTATCTGGGGACACAGAAAAGTCATGTTTATTGAATTTGAAATAAAAAAAAAAAAAAAAAAAAAAAAAAAAAATAATAATAATAATAATAATAATAATAATAATAATAATAATAATAATAATAATAATAATAATAATAATAATAATAATAATAAAATATTTCTTTAATCAGGCTTTGAGTCATGGCACTCCTTGTTTGTTTTAGTCATGAAGACTCCCACACGCATAATCCAGGCTTGAATAGAGGCATCATAGCACAGTCAATGGAATGTTCCTGATATACTGGATATTGGTGGACTGTATCATTATAGAATACTTCTTGGACTTGCAAAATATGTCACTGGGCTGCTACCTAGCTGTGATGTACCACAATAACAGGACCTGTCATTTATACAGACACTTACTATATATTGAAAAAATGCACTAAACAAATTGCCAGTACATGCACTGATTACTGTCATCATTATTCTGCTAATAAAAACATTATAAACATGGAAGTATTATTTGAACACTTGCACAATTTTGAAGTGAGTAGTAAGCCTTATTTTCATCTAATCACTGTCAGAACTTGTGACTTGTATGCAGCCATTGTATCAGAGGAAATACATGTAATCTACAGAGAACACAGCCCTTTCTGTGCCTCAGTCAGTGTTTACAGTACTGTCTGTTAAGGTGCAAATAATGCTAATCCATAAGCAAGAGATATTATAGCGACACCTCAAGCTTTTATTTTCATGGGGCCAATGGGAGCCCGACCCGGGAAAAAAAAACTACTTAAAAATCTGAAACTTGGCATGAAAAATAGAACATGCACATCTGGCCTGATACCATCAACCACACCATCCTCCTCCACCATCTACAGTCCATTGGCATCTTCAGGACTGCACTTTCTTGGTTCTCCTCCTACCCCTCTGACTGTCATCACTCAAAATCTAGTACCTCCGCTGTCACCGCCAGTGTGTTTGGCCCCTCTTCTTCGTCACCTACATGCTTTCCCTTGGCCATGTCATGGACTCCACCTTCACTGCTACTCCGATGATAGTGAGGGTCTCCATCAAGTCCATCACCTCAATCATTCTTTCCACCATTATAAACTAAACTGCATGTCTGATATCAAAACCTGGATGAACCACAACTTTCTCAAACTCTACAGCAATAAAACCGAACTTCTCTTCACTGGGCCCAAAGCTCTCCACCCATCTACTCAGAAAATCTCCCTCATCACGTTCTCATTCAGAGTTCAGCCATATCACCAAAACATTGTTTTTCCACCTCCACGACATCATCCCTCTCTCTCTCAGTCCACTACAGAAATCCTCATCCACGCACTTTGAGACTGGATTACTGCAAGAACCTTCTGTGTGATATGCCCTCTAGAGATGCACGGGTTGGGGCGGGCTGGAAGAAAATCTATTTATTGCATTTTATTAAAACATGGCCTATGTTTGATTATGTTTGATAATAAAGTTTACGTAAGCACGTAACGGGCGCAATTAACCTACCACCCACTCGTGCCACATTAGCCAGTTAGACCCATTTGCAACAGTAAACGGAAACAAAAAGAAGTGATTTGGAGATGGAAGATGAGGTATTAGTTTGTCCTAAAAGGAAACTGTAGCAGGTATATCATATTGACGGATTCACTCCCATTATGTTTGTTTTTAAGCACGTTTTTCGCTAAAATAATGCTGCATTTGTTGACAAATTTTTACAGTGTATTTGCTGATTGCGGGCGCGTGGTTGTATAAATAGATTCTGCTGTGCGGGGCGGGCCATATATTATTGGAAATGCAGGACCCGTGAGATGGAAAAAAGCCCCAACCCACGCATCTGTACTGTCCTACACCCATCTAGAACTCTGAAGCCCACCTGCTCCCCAACACCCACCCCAGAGACCACGTCACCGCCATCCTTTAACAACTCCACTGCCTCTCTCTACAATACAGCATCCAATACAAGATCCCCCTCATCACCTACAAATTCCTCCATTGCTGGTTTTCAGATGACATCACATTAAACTTCAAATCACTGCCCTCTCCATGATTTCCACCACTGTTTTCTTTCTGTTGTTTTTGGACATGTGATGGAAATGAGTCAGTGTGTGAGGCCCAGAGCAGACATGAACATGTGTGAAGACTCTGTCCTCATCCCACAGGAAACTCTATGTTGTTCTACCTGTCTAAGAGTAAAAGCTGATTAACTCATGGATGTGAATCAAATGTGACTATGATGTGAAATATATGTACCTTTGTAATTCTGGTATAAATACCCAGAGGTCAGATGCTCAGAGGGAGACCAGGGGGAGAGATGCTCTAGGGAAGAGGCTCAGGGAGACTTGCTTGGGACACTAGAAGGTTCCCGGCCAGGGCCGGTCAGGGCCCTGTTCTGTCACATATCTACCGTAACAAAGAATAAACTTTTTTTGTAAATCAAAACTCACCAGGCTTCACAAATGGATTATTAGTCATCAAAATCAAGAGAGATATAATATTTTCCCACAATGTGACCCCATCCAGAACAATGGACTTTTGTCTTCCTTTGTTTTCTTTCCTGATGCATGGAGCTTTCAAAGAAGGACTTGGATGGACATTGGCTTCTGTCCTGGATCACCACCGATGGGTTCAAACAAGTTTTGCTTGGTGAGGTTTTGGAATACAGACTTCATTTCATTTGAAAAGGAAATCTTTATCTACAAAGACATGTAAATGCTCAAAGGACAATATGTTTTGTTAATGCAAAATGCTAAATTTTAATTCTCTAAACATATCCAACAGCCTTAGCTCTGATCTTATACCATTTTTGATTCATATCACAAAAGCTAAAATTAATTCAATTACTTGATTGGCCGTTTTCAGTGTTTTTGTCTCCAAAACCTCACATGTGTACCAACATGCTGCCCTAACACCAAGATGCAGATACAATCCCAAAAACAATGGCCCTCAAATCAAATCAAATCAAACTTTATTTATATAGCACTTTTCATACAAAAAAAAAAAAAAGTAACACAAAGTGCTTTACAAACCATTAAAATCAGTCCCACCCACCAAACCCACCCAGCCACCCGACAGCCCAACAACCCAACCCCAACACATCAATAATCATAACCAAACAACCCCCCACCCCAACACACACTCCCACCCCCCACCTCAACACATGTTAAAATACCTCAGTTTCATTTAAAATATGTTTAAGTGGAACAGGCTGGATAAAGATGAACCAGATGAGAGAGCGCCACCAGAGGAACCATCTGCACCAGGAACAGGGTCACCCACAGCCACAGGACACCAGCCCAGGGCCCAGAGAAGAGATGAGGTCAAGACCAAACCTCCAGGGCCCACGAGCCAGGGCCCAGCAGCCACAGCCAACCACAGCTCCCGGTGCAGAGGGCTCCTCAGAGGAAACACTGGCAAATCTAAAATGATTAAAAATAATAAAATAAGTCAAAACTAATAAATAAGTCAATAAATAATCAATAAATAATAAAATAATCAATAAATAATTGATTATTATTCTGATTTCCTCACTTGTGGGACACAGTCTAATGTCTAATATTGGGACCTACTTGAATTTATTCTCCAGAGTCAAATTTGAGTCATTACAGCTAACTACCAAACTACTACTACCTATTTAGCGAACAGTCACTCGCTGAAATTCCTATTTAGGGAAAGGAGGATGACCTGTGTAGTTAAGTGTAAAGACGGTTGCACTTTTCTCATGAGGGAGAATATATTCAAAAGAGCAGTGCACCTCTGTCAGGTCTACGAATGGAGATATTATGTAAGTGCAAAAGAAAATGTAAATTTACGTCATATCAACACTATGATGTCATTGAAATGAATCAGCGTTACCAACATTAAAAAAAAAAAAAAAAAAAAAAAAAGGTCAACTGTATGTTTGTGTGTCCTTGGGACCTGATCAGTCAAACAGTGTGTTGTAAGGTGCATTAACAGAAAATATGTGTTTAGCATTTGTGATTCACAAAATCTTTCTTTTAGAACTGCAATTTAACTAAAGTGTTCACCTACAGCACAAGACAACTAAGCCAACAGAGATGCCTTATGTGTGTGAGTGTGTGTAAAACTAAGTAAAAAAAAAAAGGGTTGTGAGAAGACAGGTGCTATCATTTATCATTAACTGTGATATTTGTAACATGACAACTCTCTTCAAGACAAACACAACTACAGTGAACCAAACACGACAACATGGCACTTGATAACCAGTTTTTCATTCATTTACAGTCTTTTATACCAGAGGAGCAGCTTCTGGCTTATCTAATCAGGCTCACATGGGACAGGGCACTTTCATACAATTAAACACAGTTATACTCACACATTCACACTGACTTTATACCCGACTGTAGAATACATAACGTGCCATTGCTCAACATCCACATCAACAGGATTATACCCTGACTCAACCATGACCTGTTCTTTCCTGCTACAAGAATGAAATTGCACTCACTTGTCTTTCTTTTTCTTTGTTTCAATAGGTTTTGCTAATGTACTAATCCCCATGTTCAATAAAAAGTACAGCAAGATATTCATACCTGTTGGTCCTCTAGTTCAGTCGCCTTCATTAGAAGACACTTTGACCACGTGCATCCGGAGCCACGTGGCTAAATCTAAACACAATCTTCTTCAATATTAAATACAATAAAACATCACTGTGCTCCCATTTAGTATGTTTATGTTTCAACAAAGTAAATAATGTTTCAGGTTGAGGCTAGCTAAATTATCCAATTTAATTACGTTTATTAATCTACCTAAGACCATGGCTGGCTATGGAAAGTTTATTAATGTTACACAATCTAGTTTTTAGGACATTCCCTTTGTTATTATTACTACTTATTTGTTCTATTGTACAAAAGTAAATGACCCAACGTCTCTTTCTGTAACCTGACCTGACTTTGTGATGCAAAGGAATGATCACACTAAAGAGACTTGACAGGTTTATGAGTCAAGTTACTCAAGTACATTAAATGTCTACACCCATAAAAGTGCCTTATCTCTCAACCTTAAATAACATGGTAGTAATAGTACATTTTGCTTTCACCATACAATCTTGTAATATAATACAATAAATTAATACAAACACAGCAGAACCTGAGATGCCATTGAGCTGCTGTACACTAAGGCCCAGTGGAAGAAGTATTCAGTTATTGAAGACAAACTACAGATACACGAGCAAAAAATAATCTAGTAAAAAGCAACACATAAAAAGTTTATTCAAGTAAAAGAACTTGCACATGTGCCAAAAATCTTTCTAAAAACTTTCCTTGGGTGCACCAGTGCGTCTGACAGATCATCATCATCATCACCTCATCAAATTCAATTCAATTCAATTCATTTTATTTTTGTAGCGCCCAAAATCACAACAACAGTTGTTCGTGTTTTGGTTGATGGGGGAAACCGGAGTATTGAACCAAAACTTCTTGCTGTGAGGCATAAGTGTTGCCACTCAGCCACCGTGCTGCCTACACACAAAAACAAACAGGAAAATCAAAGTTTCAAAATTCCCCCTCATGTTTCCTCTCTCCTCATAATAAACACAAATTAAACAATATGGAACACACTTAAGGTGCACTCAGTCTGTGAAAGAGATGGTGTATTTACCTTTATAGAGCAGTGTCACACCTGTAGATCCTCTTCATTGTGTGTACATACTCAAATGACAGTGCCGCTAGAGATTACTGCTATTGAGAAATTGAAAACAAGGGACGTCACTCTGACCCCATTATAGTGAACTGTAAAGATCCTTAAAAGTACAGACCTCTCACTCTGACTAGTTTTTGAAGTCAAAAGATCAAGATGTCTTGCCTAAGGACATCACAACAGTTTGCACTACTGCCCTCCTGTGGCATTTGATATTCCAGGAGTCTCCCATCCAGTACTAACCAGGCATAACCCTGTTAATCTTCTGAGATCAGACGAAATCAGGCATTCTCAAGGTGTACAGACTCTGGTTCTCACCATTCTCCTCCACCATCTACAGTCCATCGGCATCTCACTCTCTTGGTTCTCTTCCTAGCTCTCTGACCGTCACCACTCTCACATCTGCCCTGCCACCACTGGCCTTCCCCAAGGTTTGGTGCTCGACCCCTGCTTTTCATCTCCTTCCCCTCAGCCACATCATCCGTCAACATGGACTCCATTTTCATCTCTACACTGATGACGCTTCTCCATCAATTCCATCCCGACGGTAAATAAGGCTCTTCAGACAGGGGTCTTCACTGCTGCCTTTAAAACAGCAGTGATGAGGCCCCTGTTGAAGCAGAGCATTTAGATTTGAATGATTTTAAGTATACAACTAAAGAGGCTGAATTAAGGTATAAAACATACAAAAACAAATTAACTAGTATAAAGAGAGAAAGCAGGCAAGAGAATTACACTAAGCTGCTGAACAGTAAAAGAAATGACATTAAAGGAATTTGGAATGTACTGAATACTGTCATTGGCTGTGGTTCATGGTCCATGTGATCCCAAGTATTTTTTGCTGAGAATAATACAACTATAAGGGACAAAAAGAAAATTGGCTAAACAAATTCAGTAGACAGTGAGTGTCTCGTGAGCTATAGAAGTTAATAGAAGTGAATCCCAAGTCACAGTTTTGGATATTATATAAAACATCACAGGACGTGACATACACATGAAATATGTGAAATATCTAAACTAATGGAATTTGTACTTTTTGCTGATGATACTAATATATGCCCAGGGGATTATTTAAAGCAGCTATACGTAAGTAACTATGGAAATGAATACGTACAAAAAATAAATGATTGAATTAAAACAAAAAAACATTTAGAAATCGTGAAAGTCATGTACAAATAACCAACGCTAACGGACAGAGTGGAAGAAAATGTATTTTGGGGAGTTATAATAGATAAAAACATTTCCTGGAAATCAAGGTATGTGTGTAATATAGTTGTTCTCTCTGTGACGGGGATGTGTGTAATATAGTTGTTCTCTCTGTGACGGGGATGTGTGTAATATAGTTGTTCTCTCTGTGATGCTGATGGTGGTGCTTGTGCTTACATGGTGTTGGAGGTGGTTCATGTTAAACTTTTCAGAGATCATACGTGTGTAGGTTTAGCACAGTCATTTCACTCTTGTACAGTCACTTTATTTATGTAGGCTACAGTTGCGATGAAAACAGTGAGTGTTAAGATTGAATATTTCTCATAAGACTCAGTAGTGGAGGATGCTGTACTTGTTGTAGTCCATTTTCTGGGAGTAGTGTTTTTTACTGAACAGCTTCTGTTCCCACCACTGATTAGGAGAATTTACATCCACTAAAAACAGCAATATTTCCTTCTCCTCACTGTTCCTCGTCTCTCCTTGGTCTTATTGTTGCTCTCATGAGGTGAAGGCTAAGGAGAAGGTCAGAGAAGGAAAGACAAGAAAGGATTTTTGCCTGATTTCAGACTGAGCCACAGAAAAGGAGGGGGAGAGAGAAAAAACTGCTACAGACTGTCAAAGCTTTTGCATTATATGTGTCCTTTAAACTTCAGTTGGTTTAAAAAAGAAACAGTTTAAACTTAAGTGTTGTTTTTAATGTAGAAAAGAGCTTTACTTTTCAGAAGGCCATATTTCATGAACAGTTATATCATTCAGTCACTTTATTTGCCCCGTGAGCATAGCTAGCTCTATGCAGGGTCACCATAGACATAAACAGCTCAAATCACCCAATCCAAAAAGTTCAAGTATAAAATCTAAGATAATATTTTTTTAAAGTGCTCAGTGTGTCAGTGTTAGCCACAAGAGCAGCCAATGACAACCACGGCAACCACAAAAGCCACAAGAGCAGCCCTAACTCTCCTTAATCCTAATCTTTTCAGTGTCATTTTAAACATATAAACCAAAATTCTACTTCATTGAATATTGAAAATAATAATAATACATTTGATTTACATTATATCTGACTCTCAAAGTATCACATTGCCTGGCATTAGTCGCTCCTCCCTTGGTGGTTGCGGTATGTCAGCTCATTTGGTTTTTGACCTCTCTACATAAGTTTTATGTTCCATCTCTCTCAGAATAAATATTATTATCTTATAATTATAACCTGTGACTGCAGATGTTTGAGATCCCAGTAAGTACACATAGGCTGTGTATTCAAATAACAGTAATAACATATTTGCATACATTTTACATTACTCATATATCTAGAGCATTAACCAAGGTTATACTTTTATACTTTTCATGTATATATTCCTTCCACATTAAGGTGAGTCAGGTATCTCACCATGCTGACCTTTGGGCTGGTGGGCAAACTGGAGGAGCTCTGAGTAGAGCCTCTGCTCCTCCATGTCAACAGGAGCCAGAAGAGGTGGCTCGGGTGGGTACTCCGGATGCCCCTGGACTCCTCCCTGGAGAGACCGGGGTGTCTGGGGTGAGGGACGTCTAAGTATCCCAGGTTAGACTGCTGCCTCCACGACCAGGACCTGGATAAAGCAGGAGAAAATGGATGGACTACTGTACTAACATCACACCTTTTTCACTGTTTATTTTGTTTGTTTTGTGCAAACTTAACTTTTCGTTTTCTTCTAACAGGACAAATAGTGTAAAAAACAATTGCTTATTTACCTGATATGTTTGGGCATTGGGACTTTGTTAATTTATGTATTTGTTTTATTCTTGTACACCCCAAAGACAAAATCCAACAGGAAAACAAGTGCAATGTCATTTATAAAATTCCATGCAAAACATGCAATAAGACAAGAAGAACATTCAATATCAGGAAAAAGGGACATGTCATGGACAGGGACAGGGCCAAAGTAGTAAGAACAGAGGAGCACAAATGCACAAGATGAATATGAGAGGTGATTGAATATAGACAGAGATGAGTGGGCCTTGACCTTGGTGCACACATGGGACTCACTTCTCCAGACACCACCATGGTCAGTCTGATCGGTCTGCCAGATCTGACCACGCCTATGACCCAAACAGGCCAAGTAAATAAGCAATAGCCTTTTGAATTTTCTAAGCATTTTTGCAGTTACACTTCAAGTCCTTTTTAAATGTCATCAATCACACTTTTGAAGCTGAAAATGATAATATCATCTCAGTTCATTTGTGCTGACAGAGAAGACGTCTGTGTAATCCCTCAATCGTCCTGGTCTGATCCAGAGCAACAGAGAACATAGAGACAGAGAAGATGTTTTCATTTCATGTGGATTGACCCAATAATTGCAGCTATAACTTTAAACCAGGACAAAAGCTGCGCACTAGTGTAGAATAGAAAGAGACAACAGCGGTGCACTTTCAAATCTGTGCTTTAGTGCCATCTACTGGCCATTGAATGTACAAGCCCAGTAAAGTCCACACATGAATACTGAGGGACATTTCTATTGTCACTGTGGTTTGATACAGTCATTGTGGTATTCTACTGACTTATATTATTCCCGGTCCTGGTTATCACGACAATGTTGACGTGCACCAATTCAACACTCCAACAACAAATGAAAGGGGGAACAGGCAAATTGTGGAGTAGGCTCATGTGACAGAGGTCCATGAGACAAGCCAAAAGTTGAACTGGAGATGAACAGGGAGTCGGTCATATTGGATTTTCTTCTTTAATTTTGATTCTCCACAGAGGCACAGGGTTCTATGTGTCATTTAGAAAGAAACTGCCTCCCTGAAAAGGTGATTGAATGGTCACAATGGAAATATTAAGTGTCAGAAAAATCTTTACTTTTTTTTTTTTTTGTTACAGAAAAAATACTTCATTGTCTGTCTCAAACAAGCTTACTGCAATTAGTGCTAGCTTTAAGGAATGGCCCATGCAGCTGTTCAGAGCCAGCAGTCAGAGCTCTTGCGAATGTGTTAACTGAGGTTATTAATGAGAAGGGCTGCTGGGGATGCAACGGCAGGGTTGGCTATTATGGTGTTGGTACAGTTTACAACAGTGTTGCCTAGGAGATCTGTGCAGTATATCCAAAAGTATTTTAAAGTATATTTGCAAACAAAACTACACATGAAAAAACAGTAGATGTATAATGATGGTTTGTATGCAGCCCGTGCTCTTACTGTCACAATCACAACTGGACCCGTGTTGCCAGAGCTTTAACCTGCTTTTTGATTAGATAATCATCCTGAGAACCAAAACCCAAAATATAATAACAATGTTTTTGGAATTAAAATAGATCAATTGTTACAAATTCTCTACCTTTACCTTCTCCACCTTGTTTGAGTAATGGCACTTCTTGCACTTCCAAAATCTGTCACTGGGGTGCCACCTAGCTGTGATAAATGGCAACAACTGGACTTGCATTTATACAGGCTCTTACTATGCACTACAAAAATGTAATACACACAGAAAATGACCAATACGTGCACTGATTACTGTCATCATTATTCTGCTAATAAAAACATTATAAACATGGAATTATTATTTGAACACTTGCACAATTGTGAAGTGAGTAGTAAGCCTTATTTTCATCTAATCACTGTCAGAACTTGTGACAAATGTGACAAACACAGTTATTCTTTGTCTGGAACAATAAAACCATTATAAAGCCATTTACAAGAGACAGTTTTGTATGTGATGGATGTGAGGAAGCCTGGATGCACTTAGATATTACACAATCTGTTTATCTTTTCAACGTTTCATTTCAGGCCTTTTTGTAGTTTGTTTTTTTCAGGGAAATGAATGTGTCTATGCACCCGTTTAGAATAACACATGAACATAAACATGAAATCACTTGTAGTCTTATAAAAACATAGCACCAGTTTGATGTTAGTTTACTGGGCTGTGATGAGGAGACGTGGACGTGGTGGAAACAGTTAAAAGTCTAATTAAAGTGGTGCAAGGCAGAGCTGATAGAGCTGCTGGAGAATTATAAAGCACTTCAACTTTCACTATTGCCATTTAAAGTGCATGTCTTTGCTTAAACCCAAATGTGTTTAATTAAAGTGCAGCCAGGAACTTATCAGACTTTTTCTGAGGGGACACTGTAATAACAAGGTGCATTTACACACATAAATGTTACAATAAGAATACAAATCCAAGCCAGAGATCTACTGAACACTTAAATCAGACTGTGCTTGTGTCTGCTACATTGTCATAATTTATGACACCTGTCGATCATGATGTTAACATTTGTAATATTCATGTAAAATGACAAAAACTGTGCTGTGCAAAGGGAGCTGACACTAGCTGCTGAATTTTTTAGTTTGTACCAAAATGACTACATGATACTGCCAAATTCTGCACGTCACTGATTAAGAAAATAAAATTGCAGAATGAAATAAGTAGCGAGCAGTGGGCGTATGGCGGTGGCGGTGAAAACGGGGGTTGATTGATAATATGGCATCTTGAAAATAATCGATTCAAGATTGCTCAAACATGCAAAGTCACTCCAAATATAACTTCTGGTGACTAAATGGTGAGGAGAAACAACTATAACATGGTTAAAAGCTCTGAAAAGTGAATCAGAGTTTGCATAATAAGTCTGCTTTAACATTTAACAAAAAAAACGTCACACAGCTTTAACAAAAAAGGTCACACACTAATATTTTGTTTAACCGCCTTTAGCTTTGGTTACGGCACGCATTCGCTGTGGCATTGTTTCGATTTCGCTTCTACAATGTCACAAGATTTATTTCCATCCAGTGTTGCATTAATTTTTCACCAAGATGTTGCATTGATGATGTTAGAGTCTGACCGCTGCACAAAGCTTCTCCAGCACATCCCAAAGATTCTCAATGGGGTTAAGGTCTGGACTCTGTGGTGGACAATCCATGTGTGAAAATGACGTCTCATGCTCCTGAACCACTCTGTCACAATTTGAGCCCGATGAATCCTGGCATTGTCATCTTGGAAAATGCCCGTGTCATCAGGGAAGAAAAAAATCCATTGATGGAATAACCTGGTCATTCAGTATATTCAGGTGTCAGCTGACCTCATTCTTTGAGCACAGACTGAACCTAGACCTGACCAAATGGAGGAGGCTCGTACCTATTAATTTAGTTAAATCCAGGTGGCACCTTTTTTTTTTTTTTGGCCAGGTGGTGTATATTGTATTGTTTTAATTTATACTGTGAAAGATAACAATATAGTATATGAGAATCTATTTGACAAAAGCTGATGATGTGCAACCATCGTAAGTCACTTTTATTCATACCGTAAACAAAACATGGGGTTTCATTAGCAAGACTTAAACTTTTATTGTGACTCTCTACTCATTTCAGATGATGCAATAACATGAAAATAAAAGAAAGCTGATGAAGTAGACAGAAAAATAACAATGTTTTTGCAGAATTGCCAGTGACAAATGTTTAGTCATTTGCCCTGATGTTTTATAATCCTTCAGATATACGTAGTGCACATGAGTGAGCTGTCCTCTTCTGTGCATTTATACAGACATGTGTACATGAAGTAAACTGGGCCTGTGGGGGAATACAGAGCCAAGGTTTTAATGAGAGGCCTGTGGAAGGATCAGAGCCAGGGACCGAGAAGCTCATCAGTGACTACACTATTCATTTACTTCACCAACACGTCCAAGGATGTTCGCAGTGCCAATCATGCCGCAGACTTTAGCTGCATTTTCAAGTATTACACAAACATGCAGGCCTACACTAAAGAATAAAAAATGAAGCCACCGGGATTGTTCACTGCATACTATTATTTCTAATGAATTATTAATTTATAATACTGCTACATACACATATAGGTAGGATTATCACTTAGGCAATTAATTAGTATTGGCTGTTATATTGATTCCAGTATCAGTATCATCAGATATTAGACTTTGTGATTTCTACTTCAACTTAAAGCTTCTAACTTACACATGTTTAGATCATCATATTACCTTTGATTGTTTTGAAAATGCTATATTCACCAAAAACAATGCATTAACATGTTTTATAAGTTTCACTTTTGTTTTTGAAGCTCTTGGTCTCCCCTTCTTTTGCTTCCCGTGCTAAGTCACTCCCCCTTCAGAGCGCTTTCACAACACAATCAGTGTCCATCCCACTAATGAAACTACTGCACATAGCATCAAGTTTGTCAAGTTGCTGTGCACAGTTTTGTATCATGTTTTTGTATATTTATGTAGACTTGTCATGTAGGAGCATAAATGTCGTCGGCTTGTGGACCTGCCAATCGTAAGGAGGGCATGAATAGAGCCTGGGAGAGATCACAAAAATACTCAAACATGCATGAATGACATCTAAAACTTCTTCAGGTATATTTTTGATGAGGGAACAATCTTAATAATATAGTAGAAAGCTAAAGATATATATATTTGCATAATACCCCCTCTTTAAGATACGGTTCGGTTATTGATCACAACAGCAAGTCACATATCGGGCATAAGTACTGGCTCAAAAAATTCATATAGGCCAATGTCTAATTAATTGTAACTCCTAGATTTTCATTAGGGACATGGTGTGACTTGGCATTGCATTTGAAGTTACAGAAGTAAGTATTGTAAAGTTTTAATAGTGTAGTAGTAGGAGTAGTAGTAGTATGTAGTGTGTAGTAGTAGTAATAGTAGTAGTAGTAGTAATAGCTGTAGTTATAGTAGTAATTACTGGTGGGAGTAAACAACAACAACAACAGAACAATGAGAACAATAGCAGGGTCATTAAGGGCTGGATAGGGTAGTCTCAGCTGAAACTGGAGACAACAGATGTTTACAGTTTCAGTGTGGTTAGCCCCTCCCCTCAGAGAGATTTAAAGGCAGTGGCCACCAGCATTCTGACCAGAACTGAAGAAGTGGCTTGGATGAGCAGAGAAACGACTTCACTCCTACAAGATTTGTCCAGTTGACAGATTTAACTTTGTTGTTTGCTGTGGATCAGACCTGGACGACTGAGGGTCTACACAGACATCTTTACAAGTGGGAGCACTTTTGCATGCATTTTCTTCAAATTAAACAACTTTGTCTGTTTTTCCATTTGTCTGATAATTCCAGCCATACACTTTCACAGTTCACATGCCACTGAGCCTTGTTATGTCATCGAAATGTCTTGTTCTGTTTGTTCTGTTTTCTGTGCCCATTATTGTGTTTGAAATGAAACCCGCCAAGCTTTCTTCTTTCTTTTTATGTTCAAATCAAAGTCAAAGTCAAATACAAGTGCAAATGGCTCTTGAACAATACTCAAATTATCTACAGCATCACGGCTTGTTGACAGCGACTGAGGAGTACGTCATATTGTTTCTTTTTGGTGGTTTGAATGACAGTTCTTTCTACAGTGTCTGAGCACAGAAAGGAGGTCTTTGATCAAAAAGATGAGAGGTATGGAGGGAGGGGCCAAACACCTGAATGACGCAGCTGTAAAAACAAACTACTGTGATGTCAGTGAACTGGATTTCTTGAGTGAAGGGAAAATCTCTACTTGTTTTTTTTTTTTTACTTAAACACTTCAAAGATTTAGTTTCACGGCTGTCTCTAGCAGTGTTTTTCAGTCCAGACAGGGATAGCACAGGACATTTTTTTATGAGTGGACCTTGCAGCTGGTCAGGATCAAGATCAGTAAAGAGGAGGAGCTCTACAGCTGGATATTGTTTAACAAGGTATTTATTGGAGGATTATTGTCTTTGTGAATATATTTTTTCTTATATATATTTCCAAGTTCCCATGTCATTTAATTATTTCTGTTGTTTACATTGTAAAGGTGCATAATGTAACCACTTGCTTATCTTCCCAGGAAAAAGCATCTCCACTGAGATGTTATTACTTTGCCTGGGAGGTTTCATGGATTGGCATTCAACTTATTTGTCTTTATGGACATATGCAGCTGACCCTATCAGGCCAAGTTACAGATCAGATCTGTGGAGAGGCCCCTCAGCGTAAGAATGCATGGTAGTACTTTAGCAATAAAAGGTTATGTAATTCATTTAGATGCAAGATGTATTAGTTTACGTTGTGAAGATGTGCGTGTGGTCACTGGCGAATCTTTGTTCTCAAATAGGCATGACTGACAGGTGGATTAGCCAATCGGGGACATGCATGGTCCGTTAATATTGGAAATAAGGGGAAAAATATCACAAGGGACTGGAAAACATTGCAGATTTCTACAAAATCAATGGGCTGTTAATCTGAGCTGAGATAAATTGGATTTTATTTGTAAATCACAGGTGACCAATGAGCTTCTTTGTTTCACATGTGTCACTGAATCTGATTTTACGTTCACGTTTGACTGGGCTTGAGACGCAACAGAGGACATGTGGACCACCAGACTGATATCAATCTGTAAAAAAAATCACAGAGAGGATTTGCCCGGTAAACATAGTGCCTCTTTAGGCAGAAAATTCAGACCAGTTTTATATCAAAATGTTGTGTTTACTCACTGTAAATTGCCACGAGTTGTATTACAATATGGAATGATAAAACAAAAATATAAACTTTGAAAATGAACAAAGTGATAGCGTTTTAATTTAGACAGAAATAGCGTGTGAAATGTGTTTGTTTTTTGTACAAAAAACAAAAGTATGTTTTATGCTGATAACTAATCAAAACACAGCTGCCTTGTTTATGACAAAGCCCTGTGATAGCTCGAGGAAATGTTCAACCATATCGCATTCAAATGATCGTCCTTATGGCAAATTCACAAACAGCAAATGGAGAAATCCTGCAGACTGTGAAGTGTTTAATTGAACATTTGCTTCTCCAGAGGTAAATAATTGCCTTTTGCTTTTGGTACTTTAAAGACGCTGTACCTGATTTCTACTGTCTTAAAATGTAAAAAACAGAACTTGTTGTTGCAGTGGTCCAAAGATATTCCTCATGAAGTAGAATTTTACCGTGATGGTAAAGCTAACAACAACTAGCATGCTAACATGCACTTTTTGATTATCAGACAACAAAATGCTTTCTAAATAGATACAGACAGCACACAGTTGACTCATTCTGACCTTTAGAGCTGCTTATAAGATGCATTTTGCTCAAATGTGAAAATATTGGGTACAGAGCCTTTAAAAAGCCCTTTCTTATGTGTAATACAATGCCAGCAAGTCCATAAAAAGATTATATGGATGTGCACCTTTTTTGTCAGGACTCTGCCTGCTCAGATGAAATGTTTTATTTCACCCTTTAGCCATACAGATTCACATTGGCTCTGGCTGCATTTTTATAATGTTATACCAGTCAGCCGTCCTCTGATGGATGTTTACTGATGTGCGGAGTGGCTTTGTTCAAATGGGGCCATCTACATATCTCTGACACTCAGGATAAAGAGGGGCAATATCAGCAACATTGCTCTGAGCTAATAGACCCTTTAAAAGTTTGTAAACAAATACATTTTAAATAGCAGAATGGAAGAAAGGAGGCAGCTGGTGGCAAAAGGGAGGTGGAACATTATATAATGATTTCAATGTGGATTTGAATATGAAAAAAAAAATAAAAATAAATTATATATATATATATATATATATATATATATATATATATATATATATATATATATATATATATATATATATATATATATATATATATATATATATATATATATATATATATATATATATATATATATATATATATATATATATATATATATATATATATATATATATATATATATATATATATATATATATATATATATATATATATATAGAGAGAGAGAGAGAGAGAGAGAGAGAGAGAGAGAGAGAGAGAGAGAGAGAGAGAGATAGATAGACAGACACACAGACACACAGACACACACATACGTACACACATCTGTGCCATTTTCATTTGTTGCTAAAGCCACCTTAATTTCTCATAATCTCAATATCATATTCTCTGGTCTATGGTGATAGATTACATAACATTCTTTATGAGTGGTCTATTTGTCTTTAATATCGATCCATCATTTAATATTTCAAGATGATAGACAATTCAGTACATATATATTCTGTCATATAGAATGCCGTCAGAGCTGTGCTTATTGTATGTTGTGTGCAGAAAACCTGAGCCTCTTCTGCCACTGTAGATCCTCTCTTATAGAGATGGACATGAGGTCAAGGCTCTTTATTTTACTCTCCCCAGGGGAATATGAATGCTCTGGTCTATCACTTTATACACTACAACACTCAGTCAACTCATCACCACAATGAACTGTGATGTTCTATGTGCATTTGTCATCTGGATATAAGATGACACTAAAAATCACAAAATCAAGAACTGAAAATAGAAAGCTTTCTTAAAGCTCCACTGCGTAATCTTTTAGCAACAACAACAACAACAAAAAAGGACTAAAATAAAAGCATGTTTTTGTTGTTGTCTTTTGCTAAAAGGTGGTGCTCAGTGGACTTGTATCCTTAATGTCCAGTAAGGTAAAGATGGAGATATATTTACTGTGATGTTATCTTGTTTTCTGCATATGACCCTTAACTGAATTATTTTATCTGTTGTGTTTGTTTTGGGGTTGATGGGGGTAACCGGAGTGCTAAGAGGAAACCCATCCAAAAGCAGCACTAGTGCTAGCTTACAGATGCAGCAGAAGTCACTCAAGTAAGACACACGTCGCCGGGAGAGAGGGGCAGACGACCTGACAGCCTCAGCTTTGATCACTGCGGCTGACCGATGAATAATGCACACATGCACATCAGCTATTCCTCTTGTTGCAACCTGTTGTACCTTTCCAGACCCACTGTAAACAATGCAGAGGAGTCACACTCTAGAGTTCACACTCTAGAGCTTCACACTCTACTTTAGACTGTCAGCAATAATCACAAGTCTCTTATATGGTACTGGCTATCCAAATGCAACTGACAATTTTCAGCATCAGCCTAAAATGAAAGTGGTATTTTGTTGTTGTTGATTTGGTTTGCTTGGAATGGAATTTTATTTCCATTGACATAACCAAATACAAGTTGGGTCTATGGAGAGGCACGTTTACTTGCAGCTTTTCCAAGGTACTTCTGAGCTTCCTTTCTGTACGCCCTTGGATAACATTGCACATTAAGCTGCTCTGCATGGGGCTTATTGTGCATTTTTAATGTTTCTGACATGTCCTCGAAAAGCATCTGATTTTTTCACCAGAAAGACCCATGAATGAGTCTTTAGTCTGTTTTTGCTTGAAATTTTATACAGTGGAGTTTTATTTAGTTTTAGTATATATATATATTTTTAATGTTTAATATTTGAATTTTCTTTTTAAACTCACCTTTATTCTATGTGTCTGTAACTGCACTGGAGCCATAGCGTTACATTGCTTTCAGAGGCGAGTAAAATAGTTAATGAGTTTTATTTAGATACTATTTGAACACGTTTGAAACTCTGTTCTTGTCTAGTTCTTGTCTATGGAATGGACTAGAACCAAAAGAAAGTCACTAACAGAAAGATCCAGGATTCTTTATACTGCAATGAAAATGTGTTTTATTACTTTTGTCACTCTATTTTTTACTATGCACAACTGGTCGGCTATTCTCAGAACACAGCTGGTGCTATATATATACTCAGTGAATCACAGGTGAGTTAATCTGCGACACTTCCTATCCTTCAATCCCCCTCAGAGATTTTGAAGTCCAATGATTAGACTTTCTGCACCTGCACAAACTGATGTGAGGACGTCTGGGCCCACCTGCCTCAGCCGTCACACTGCACCAGACAAACTTCTCTCACTTGTCAAGAGGAAACTATTTTTCACTTCTGACATCTGTGTTGGCTTTCCATCTTGTCTGTAAATTGAATCTCAGATCCTCCTCCCTCCGTGTTTTCTTGCTGTAAAAATTAAAAACACACATTGAATCCACAAACACGGCTCAAGCTGAAGCCAACGATGAATTTCTTCTCCTGTGATGCAGTAAATTGTATTTTCTTTCTCATTCCAGCAGATATATTGCTCATAATTAATAACCACGAAGTGAGGTGATTCCTTTCTGACATCTGGAGACATTTTGGAATAGAATGAGAGCTGAGATTACTTTCGTTATTGCGGTTTCTAATTGCCGATCCAGCTTCAAAGTCTGCATATATGGAGAGCTGGGAGAGAAATGGACTGAGAAGATTTTTAATATGCGCCGTGCACACAATGGTATTGCAACAGACCTCAAAGAGGTTTTCCTGCTGAAATTGCCTCCGGGAGAAAATCTTTATTTTCATGAAGTGTATATATTTATGTATATAACCCCAAAATATTCTTTATTTTCTGGTTTGTTGTGGTACAGGCGAATTATAAATGCCTTGTACTCAATTGGAGTTTGAAATTTTAAGTTTTAAAATTTGTATTTCATTCAATTAAATATATATATATATATATATATATATATATATATATATATATAGACAATGAAATTCTTGTCCCAAATATATATATAAATATGATTTATATATCAGCCTGAAGTGTACAAACCATGTGTTGAATAATGTAGCATGACACAGGTCCGTATGCCACCTTTCAGATCATGATTTAAACCTTGTCTTTGATATAATTTTAAAGAAATCAGTCTTACCTTTCATTTAAGCACAATTTTGACTGACAGTTACCATGGAAACCATATCTTTTCAAACTGTCACATGAGAATATTTTTTCACCATTTTCGCCTGAACTATTTTATTACTTTTTGGCCTGAAACCTCTAGAAACATGACAGACACACATTTGTGATATTAAATTACTCTGTGGAGTCTAAGTATTCAGGAAGTGTTCAATGTGTTTACTGTTTCAAAGCAGGGCCGCACAGTGAGAAGAAGGAGTCTTGCAGAGGCTAACACAGAACTAAGCCTGGAGGAGCCTACTGCTCAGGAAAATTACATTTCATTATACATTTTTTTGCTTTTAATTGAAGTAAAAATAATTAGTAGTGTTATTTTTCAAAAACTATGAATATGTGTAAGCTTAACTTAATAAAACAGTCATTACTATGTACAAATTTATCTGAAACTCAAATTGTACCATTCAATTCACCATATCATCATGTCATTTCAGCTGAATAACTGTGAACAGGAAGTAGTCATGTCTCTGCAACCCACACAAATGAACACAAACACATGGACAGATGCTACTATTTGGGACAAGAATTACATTTACACGGTCACAGTCATAAGCAGTCCCCGTAGTATTCTCCTGTATTCTGTTTCTGCCAGTTCAAACTAAAATATATCAATGGATTTATATATTTCAATGGTGAGTGAAGTGAGTGAAGAATTGGTGAGCTCATTTTATCAAACTACTTGCGACACTTATTTACATATATGCAAAAATAGTAGTATGGTGGCTGTGTGCTTGTCCGTGGATGACACTTCCATCCATAAATCTTCACTTTGGTCATCCTCTGAGCCTCTGTACCTCCATGTACTTTTCCAAACAAGTTCAACCTGTCTTAAGGTTATGTTTAAGGACTAAATTTGGCCTCTGCATTTGACCCATCTTTTTATACACCTGCCTAAAGGTTTTCACTGTTAGTCCTCTTGCCTATCCGGTTCTGTGCCTGCCAATCAGATATTGGTACTAGTCTCTTCCCCAAGTGGAGGAATTCAATTATCTTGGGGTTTTGTTCATGAGTGAGGGAAGGATGGAGTGTGAGACTGTTGTGGTGAAGAAGGAGCTGAGTCCAAAGGCTCTTGATTTACCAGTATATGCTCTTTTATACATGCTCTTCCACCTTGGATCTAAAGGACACATGAATGCAAGCTGAAAAGAGGAAGGAGGCAGTTAACGTGGTGCTTTGAAATTTGCTCATAGGAGTTGGAAGTCTTCAGAAAAGAGTCTGAAAAAGTGTGAGTAACCCTGCTGAGACTCTATGCCTAATGCCTATGCATTTCTCGTGCCCAGTATGCCTTTTTGAGGACACTATAATCTTATGGACAGCTAATGCTTTGGAATTTTGATTTAGTTGAGAGGGTTGTAAATGAGATCCAGCAACATAGTTTGAGAATAAATGAATAAAGATGTGTGAACCTATCATGATTTCAATTTCAATTCAATATTTATTTCATTCATTAAAACAAAACAAATCAATGCAGCATATCTGCATACAGTATTACAGCTTTTTTACAGTTATGATAGATGAATGAAAGGGCATAGAAAGAAGCAAAAGCTTATAATATCTGCCCCTTATCAACTCTGACTCTTATTCACTTCCAGTGTATTGCACAGTTACATTATACAAAATCAAACATAGATGTACAGCTACTTTACAAAAAACAAAACAAAAAAACAAAACAAAAAAAACAAAAAAAAACCCAAAACAAACAAACACACAAAATCATCCTGTCATATAGCAGTAATATACTTTCTTAATAATTATAATTTCAAGCTTTTCTTAAACATATAAATTGACTTGGATTCTTTAATATTACTTTTTTTTTTTTTTGTTCCAAAGACTGACTCCCCTGTTTGAAATACATCTTTCCTTTGGTTTTGTTCTAAACTTTGGTTTTGAAAATAAATCAGTTCCTCTTAAATGATATCTACTTTCTCTCTTCAGAAATCTATTTTGCAACTTCTCTGGTAATACTTTTGATTAGCTTTGTACATGGTTTTGAGAATGCTATATTCCACCAATTCACAAAATTTCAACGTTTCTAACTGAATAAAAATTGGATTTGTATGTGCTCTATAACCACTTCCATTGATAATTCTAAGCACGCTTCTGTAAAAGAAAAACTGGTTCAATGTAGGTTTTACAAGCACTTCCCCACACTTCAATGCAATATGTCAAATATGGAACAATCAATGTGTTATACAATAAGAACAATGCATCTTTGTTGAGAGACTCTTTCACCTTGTGTAATACAGCTATAGTTTCTGATACTTTTGATCTTACTTGCTCTATGTGGGATTTCCACCTCAGCTGTTCATCAATCATAACTCCTAAAAAACTAAATGTACTTGTTCTTTCTATCTCTAATCCTTGTGTGAATAATCTTACCTCTAAATCTTTCTTTTTACAACTAAAGACCATAAATTTAGTTTTGCTAATGTTTATAGATAGTTTATTAGCATTGAACCATTTTAATATTTTTTGAAACTCATCTTTGACATTTTTTATAACCTCATTTATGTTTTTTCCTGAGTAAAATAATGTGGTATCATCAGCAAACGAGATACAATTTTGCAATTTTGATACAGACATAATATCATTCACATAAAGGAGAAAAAGTACTGGCCCTTTATGTTACTTTATGTTGTTGATTTCCACAAATTGATAACGGTTCATTAAGTAACTTGTGACCCATTTGTGTGGTACACCTCGTATATCGTACTTATATAATTTCTGTAATAATATTTCATGATCTAGAGTATCAAATGCTTTTTGAAGATCGACAAAGATACTAACTAAATATTGTTTCTTGTCCATGGCATTGGTGATTTCTTCAGCCAGGTCCATTAATGCTGTGGTGGTTGAATGACTGGAACGAAATCCATATTGGCTCTTACTTAAAATTGTATATTTTTCAATAAATTTATTTAATCTGCTAACAAATAGTTTCTCTAAAATTTTTGAGAAGTGCGAAAGCAGTAATACAGGTCTATAATTTGAGAAATCATTTTTATTTCCTTTTTTAAAAAGTGGAATAACTGGCCACTTTCATGTGATCTGGAAATATTCCTGTGCTGAATGGAAGATTACATATATATGTGAAAGGCTCAATAACAACGTTTATCACTTTCTTGATCAATAACATATTAATATCAGTATAATCATTAGATTTTTTATTTGGACAAATTTGAACAATTGTCAAGACTTCATTTGCTTGCAGGCTCTCCAAAAACATACTGTTTACATTATCAGCTATTGTTCCATCATTGTTGCTTTCTTTTGGGATATTTTTTGATAAATTTGGGCCAATGTTAGAAAAGTAATTATTAAACGATTTGTTTGGCTCAAACTGCTGTGCACTACTGTGTTTTCCCAAATTTGGACCAGAGCATCACTGAGCTCCTACTATCTGAGGTGCAATCTGTACCATCAGATGTTCGGTCAAGGGAGCACTGGGCCTATTAATAGAATGATTTGTACTACTCTCATCATCCTCCAGGAAGTGCCTGCATACTCTCATCTCCTGGGTTCCTATTGCTGCACCACATGCTGGACATGGTTATGCAGCAATAGGAACCCAGGACCTTCACATCAGGGGTCATCCTGATACCTTAAGACAGTCAGGGACCCTCTTCGTGCCCACAGGGACCTGAGCATTCTTCAAGATCATTTAGAGTGAGTGGTGTGATGGTGGATCAGTGATGATGTTAAAGCAGCATGATGCTCTCCATGGCTTCTCCAGATCCTCACACGGCTGTCACATGTGCTCAGGGTGAACCTGCATATCTTAGAGAATGCAAATGAATCTCCACTGACTGTGTCAAAGTGATACTGTCTAAAGATGAGGAAGGGGAAATCGTTAGCAGCCTTCACCTGTAGACCCATGCCTGTTCTGGGATCATTATTGCCTCTATAGTGCAGTGATTCTTAACCATAGGACCAGGGCTCTTTCTCTGCATTTGATCTGACCTTCAGCGAGGGGCCACCTGTCAGGAGCAGTGAGCAGTTGTAGTACAGCGCCCGCAGACTCATCTCCAAATCTTGAGTTAGTCTTGTTCAGGACTACCTTAGCTGGAGGATTTGACATATTGTGCATGTTTTTGGCGGAAATCAGAGTGCCTCGAGGAAACCTACCCTGACACAGGGAGGACATGCAAATTACACACACAAAGGCCCCGGTCGCCTGGCATTCAAACCCAGAATCGTCTTGCTGTGAAGCATGAGTGCTAGCCACTGAGCCACTGTGCAATGGATCAATGTCGATCATGTTTAAGAATTTAGAACAACCAATGCCAATATTTTGAGGTTGGTATGTAAGGCTATTTTTAATCATCCATCTTCTTCCTCTCATTCAGGGCCGAGTCGCAGCAGTCTAAGAAGCAACTCCCAGACTTCCCTTATCGTGGACACTTCCTGCAGCTCCTCCGGTTGGACCCCAAAGTATTCCTAGACCAGCTGAGAAAGAATCTCTCCAACGTATCCTTGATTTTTATAATTTTTTCTTCAAATGACATAGTTTGAAATTGATTTATAATGGAATTTTAAGGAGATAGAAAACACAAGCAGGGACTTATAACAATGTAATTCTTATCCCAAATATTAGTGTCGGTCCATGTGTTTGTGTTCATTTGTGTTGGTTGTAGAGCCATGACTACATCCTGTTTACAATAATACAGCTGAAATGATTAATGAATGGTACAATTTCAGTTTCAGACAAACATTTGTAAATAGTAGTGTGTGCCCAGTTAAGCTTACATATATTTTTAATTTAAGAAAAATAACTTAATAATTTACTTTTTACTTTTTTTACTTTACTAAAAAAAAAAAAAAAAATCTAACCAAATGGACTTTTTTGAGCAGCAGGCTCCACCAACCATTAAATCCTAGTAGATAAGCTTAGTTCTATGGGAAATGTGCTTCTGTGACAAATCTTCTTGTACTTCGTGGTTCACTGCTGGCTCCTACTTTGAAACAGTTAAGACATATTACACGTTTACTGAATCCTTAGACTCCACAGAGTAATTTAATATTAGAAATTTGTGTCTATCTCCTAGGGTAAAAAAAAGGTCATTCGACAGTTTGAAAAGCTATGGTTACTATGGTAATTGTCAAAGTAAGAATTGTACTTAAATGAAAGATACAACTGATTTACTTAAAATGACACCAAACACAATAGTTTAAATCATTATCTGAAAGGCGGCACATGGGTTAAACCAACAAGCCTGGGTCAAAAGTGCATTTTTGACACATGGTTTGTAAACCTCAGGCTGATAAGTGTGATACACCTGAAACTCAGAAAAGTCTGTCACACTGAGATTTTGTCTGGCCCATGGACTAATAAACATTCCAAGACAATAGTGTTCTGTCACCACCTGGAAAGATTAGAACATGTCTCAAGTAAATTGGCGATTAGATGTTGCTGCCAAAGTCCATTTGTGATGTCATACTTTCCTCTGACAGCACTGGTCTAATGAAGACAATTATAATCTAAACTGAAAATTAAGGGCTTGGTTAAAGTCCATTAAAAGGTGTAGAAGATAGCAAAACATAGGCCTATCACTGACGAGTGAGTCCTAATCTTTTGATCTCTTGGGAAGGGGGTCAACATCTGTGTAAAAGATTACTTAAACTTTAACAGTAGGCAGTAAGCAAAACATATTTTAGTAAGGACTATAGTTCTGCAATATATGACCTGTAAATACACATTCTAAGTGGGCCAAAACACTAAACTCATGTGGAGAAAGAGAAAAAATGTATTCCGTTGCTGTCCAGGGATGCAAATGTGCTGTGTAAATTCAGGTATGCTGACAGTCCTTGTCTTGTCCAGCCCACCTGAGCCTGCAGCCCCACATTCATCCTGCTCTGGCGACTAGTTAAAAATCAGATGTGTTCCGCGATGGGCCTCTGCAATGGGCTATCTGCAAAAGCCATTTCAAGAGCAAACAGAAAACACACACACAGAACGGGACAGGGATATTAAACGAGACTTTGTTTTGATAGGTAATGAAACTCAGGGACAGGCACTTCAATTAAAATGCAATACTGCCAACAACTGACACAACACAGATATACCTTTGTGTAGGTGAACCTTATCTAAAAGCAATATAGTAATAATTGCTTTTATTATTGATTTTGGTGCTCCTGAGAACAATAATCGAATTCAAATCATGCTTTTGGAATCTATGAGGTGAAAAAATGTGCCTGTAAATGTGTTCATGCTTCATGGTTTAAATATGAAGTGTGAAGCAAACATTGGAAGCAAACTGAAAACTTGACCTTGACTGTGCTTATCTTCCAAAGTCTGATTAAAGCAGGCACTGACAAGCAAATATGACCATTATACAAAACATCACATACTGTTTTTGAGCGCTCCGAGTGGTCTTGAGGCTGCAACCTTACCACAACAATCCACCTCTATACGTTACTAGAAACCAGATTGAAATTGGATACTGTTTGCACTTGACAAAGCACCCCCATCCCTAAGAATTCATTGTAACTCACAAAAGCTTTGCTACAAGAAGCTTTGAAGAGACATGCCTCTTACTTTTACATCTCTTCGCGTCTGTCATCCTCAACCAAAGACTATTTTCTTGCTGCCAGTCATGCAGGAGAAGGGCGGAGGAGGGGGGGGCACTTCAAGGTCTGCCAAGGTTGAAAGTAAATGATGTCGCCGCGATGAGAGAAGCCTGTTTCGCACTTCTCCTGCTCTTGACAATATGTATAACCTTGCCAGCTCGTTTCATCCGGGGCTTACGGAGAGGCAGCTGCACAGAAATGATGTAGCATTGAATATGTCACAGTGAGCGCACTTTGCGGAAAGGTCAGCGGAGTGCTTTGAGATGTGCACACGCCCGGATCTTTATTATATGTGACAATGACATCAAACTAAGTAATGAAAGGGATGAGCGAGGGCAGAGGAGAAGCAGAGTGGTGATGGCTGTGTAAAACCATGGGGCAGGAGTTCAGTGCAGGTTTTAGTACAATGTTCAAGAGAGATTTTACTGCAGTCACTAAGTAAAACAGCAAATGTTTAGCAATTTGAACACAAAATGTAGGTGATGATGAAAACAGAAAGGCATTTATGTTTTTAACTGCTACTATGCTACTGTATGAAGCGATAGTGGCTCAGTGGTAAAGCATTCATCCACAAAAACAAAGGTCATTGGAGTGATGCCAGCTTTGATCAAATTGATATCACGTCCTTGGGCATGGCACTTTACCCTCCTTGCCGACTATGAAGATGCCAAACAGTGTGATTGTCTGATTGATTGTATTATGAAACAGTGTTCAATTAGCTGTACTATATCTGTACTATATTTTCTTTTGGCCTAATTTTCTTAGTGATTCAATTGTCAACGTTAATGTCAGATTTATTTTGACACTGATATTGACAATTGTCTGTACATTATTTCTTTTGTTTCATGTAACAGAGTAGAATTAGTTTTGCCCCAGTGCAGATATATTGTAAAAGCAGCTCCTCTGGTCAAGATTAGATGCTGTTTAGCAAATGAGTAGTTGTTAGCATCACTGTGATGGCCTCTGAAAGTTGTAAAACACACTTAAAAACTCCTCATAATGAATAATTCAGTTCTAGAGTTGAGTATTGCCTTTGTCTCAGCTTGTAGTCAGGGCCGGATTTAGCTTTTAGGGCGCCCTAAGCTGAATTTGCCTCTGTGGCCCCCAGCAGCGGATGCCTCCTGACTCAGCTATTGGTGATTCACATTTGATACATTATGACTTTGCTGTCATCACCTTGACCAACTGTATTTGTGTTTATATGACTAACATTGGACTGAAAACATCCAGAATGTCACAACTACCACAGCCACAAGAACAGAACACAAACATGTAAAGGGGGGTCAAGATTTTTTAAATACTATACTGACAGTGGGCTTAAATTTACATTATAAAGTGTCTTTGCACCAGTGTAAACAAATAGCTGCCCTCACCTCTGCTTGTAGTCCTTTTTAGATGTGTTAATTTGTCCCACTTCTAAATAATATTTGCTTGCATCTATATAGAGATAATAAGGAAACCGATATAACTTAAAAAGCTCTAATGTAACTGCTAACACACTCCCAGTTTGACGTTCTCTCTTTTTAGAACATGAAAAGCAAACCTTTGTGTTTTTGAGGAAAACTGTTGTCATGTAAACAGTGCCTTAATGTGGGAGGATATCTGAGCCCCAAATAGAAGCAGCCCAACATATTCCTTACAAGCAGGGCACATATGACAATCTTGCTAATGCGATTCATGAATTCATTATTGTTCCTTTTGCAGTTGTGTCTAAATGCATAATTAATCAGCGTCACTGCAGCATATGGAAGAGAATCACACAAATGAGAAACAAAAAGCAAAAACACAAGTGAAGTTTGATGAAAAGGATTTGAAATGTACACAATTGTAGGTGGCAACTATTTACTGAATGTCCCCCACACTCTTCACCCCCATTCCATGCTATACAGCCCTGTCAAATAAAGCCTACGGGCCAAAAAAGTTTCCTATATGAAGTGTGAATTGTGAGAATTTGTATTACCGCTCGTGAAGAAAAACTCTTATTTATTTGCAAGTCCAGGTCCTCTAACATAGTTTTCTCTGTGGTAAAGAAGGAAGTCAAGTGGCGTGACAAGATTACATGGTTTGAGGGGATTGCTTTTCGCACCTGTGGGCCTGAACTGAAATATGCAGGCATACAAAAATTCAAAACACAGACAAGAAAACTGAAAATAAATGCATTTTCAACGGCCAAAACAGAGACCCACCTGACAAAAATAAAAATAGCAATATCCACACTTTATATACAGGATTTATTTTTTCTTCATTTCTTTTTTGTGATATGTCAAGGTCCAGGGACAACATGAATCAACACGGATCCAAATTCACACCAAAATTATTCTAGTAGTGAGTGTGATAATGAATGCTTAACATGTACACTGTGGTGGAAGAAGTACTCAGTTGTGTTTCTTAGTAAAAGTACAGATACTAGAGCTAAAAAATACTCAAGTAAAAGTAAAAATATCATGAGAAAAAAAATCTACTTTAGTAAAAGTATTAAAGTACCTGTTTGAAAATGTACTTAAAGAGTAAAAAGTAAAAGTATTTTTGCACAGATTTTGAGAACTGAATAAAGCTTCAAATGTGTCAATACTAATACAGATTTGTGGTGTTTTTTTTTTTTCAACAGAAACATGTGAATCAATATTTTTTCTAGCTGTTTTTATTTGTATATTTTTGTTTGCTCAGATTATGAACATGTTAACAATAAACCCTCAGCCTTTTCAATGGATCTCAAACTATAAATAATAAAACGTACTTTTACTTTTCAGCCCTGTTCAAAAATGTTGTGGAGTATAAAGTAAAGATACCTGCTCTCAAATGTACTCAAGTAAAAGTAAAAAGTATCCACTATAAAATCTACAGGATTAGGGGTAGGGATATTTAAAGTACAGATACCTAATATTTGTACTTAAGTACAGTTCTTTTACTTTGTTATGTTTCACCACTATGTTTATAAATAAAAGTATGAAAACTTTTACCTGCAGCTCAAACTTATTCCAATCCCTCACAAAATATTTGGCACATAGTTAGAATTCCCATAATGCAGCTTTTTTTTTGGACACATGCTGACCCCAGAGCCCAAAGCCATAGCCATAGTTTTTTTTTACTTGTATACACTTGTGTCTCTAACCAATCTAAAATCATCTTCACTGAGCTCTCAAGTATTCTCCGTCTGCACTGTGCCCAAATTGTTGCATCACAGGGGGAGCACCAGCGCCTAAAAGTTTGTGTAGTTTGTTAGTTTATATGTTTTGTTTTCTTGTTTTTTTTCCAAATGCTGACATTATTTTAAGTGAGATAATGTGAAATACTAATCCCAAGGTAACCAAAAGCCTGTTTAAAATGCATATGTGCTCTTTAAACACTGTGCCTCACCATATAGACCTCCACACACTCTCTGCGTGTTTAGTTTTTCATCATTCTCCCTGCATGCTCGGTATATTGAATACCTTTTTTGTTCAAAGCTATAAACCCCTACCCAAGACTTCTTCACGCTACTGAAAATTGATTTTTACTGGATATACTAAATCTAAAACTATTTTTAGCCGGTCAGATCAATGGAGCAGTGAGAGAAATCAATGACTTGGAATTACAGTCTTCGATCTTCGTGAAAATCTTAAAAATCATCTTTGCTTTGACTGATGCACCGCAGCTGTGTCAAAAAAAGCCCTCACTCTGCCACATTAGAGTGTGAAGTTGCTGCTGCTGTGAGGATAATAGAGTCAAGTTCAAACCCTGTCTCCAGCCGACTTGCCTTCACATGTTAAGTCCTGGTAAACCATTGGCAGAGGAGAACAGATCCAACCCGCAGGAGTACCAACTAAATCCCATGGTAGCATCTGGAGCTATCCCTTTATCCTGTTCTCTCTTCTGCACTACAGATGTGGGGAATTAAAAGATAAACAAAAGAGAAATAATCCAATTAAATTTAATGGGCATGCCCAAGACGGAAGAGAGAGAAATGCCATCCTATCCCAATGCTAGCACTAATTACTGTGGTTGTATTCACAACAAGACACTTTCAAGGTGAGTTACCCAAACCAAAGCGTACTAAATGTGATGGTTATTAACAGCTCACAGGTGTTGGCACAAATTAAGAAGATGTTATTCTCCCAAAAGTTTTTCATTTTTGAAGTACTTTGCAAGCCAATGGAGGCCATGAAAGTTTGCCTCACAGTATCAGTCTTTTAAACCTTGGTGGTGAACTTGTTTTGGCTGATTATAAGAAAAAGACAGTTGTGTCAAAATCCCAAAATAGTTAGGAAAATTTGTATCTATATTTAAAACTTAAAGTGGGACACAAACTTTGTGATCATGTTTTCAAGATGAGGTTAGATGGGACCTTAAAGAAATGTATGCACCTCCGTAATGAATCTTTACAGTATACCTCACCGTGTGGCTTATAGTTGCATGGGACGTAATGTGATAAAGCTACGCTCAGTATGTTTTCAACACAGTTCTGGAGTTCTTCTGATGGGTAAACTGTTTCATGAATAAAATGTATTCAATTTCCCTA
Source organism: Periophthalmus magnuspinnatus (assembly GCF_009829125.3). NCBI lineage: Eukaryota > Metazoa > Chordata > Actinopteri > Gobiiformes > Gobiidae > Periophthalmus > Periophthalmus magnuspinnatus. The sequence continues at coordinate 28,227,806 of NC_047136.2, forward strand.
TATCCTCCCAGTGCTATTTCCACTGACATACAACATCCAAATATTAGCAGCACACCTGTAACTATATGAGGATCATCTAGATGAAGTCAGACCAAAAGAAAACAAATGAAAGATCATAGTCAGAGTCATTTAAAGACCAAAAGAGGAGCTGCTCAGCAGAGGGAACTAACAGTGATGAGACATTGTTGTAGTTGTGAGTTCTGAGCATTAGCATATACCTTTGATTACTAGTTTTCCACACTTCTCTGGTATTCATAATGCATAGCTATCACTTATATCATGTTATGGGCTGCTCTACAGCCCATCAAAAATATAATGAAAAACATGTAACCTTACTGTAAGGGTGATTGCCTCTCTACACATTTGTCCTGTGACTTGGCCTGTTAGTCTCCATGGAGATAAATATGTTTTAGGCTATACTATGGAATATTCTAGGCAAAGGAATGCAATTTTCATTGAGACAAGCAGGTAGCGGAGCCTCTACTAGAAAAGTGTATCCTTACAAACTGCTAAACTGAATGTTATAATAAGGTTCATTTGGTCTTCTGTTTATTTTAATAAATTCTTTTGTCACACCAAGGTTTTAGTTTGTTTTCATACCTGCCAGTTTGGGCTGCTCACCCGCGCTCTTCCCTAGATTGGTTTAAACAGGTTTTGGTGCTGTTTTCCTACCGGTGGAGGCAGGATGAGAGCGCCATCTTCAGTATGACTTCTTTGCAGGAGTTCAAACTGGGACGAGGGGGCCTTTTTACTCTCATACACCTGGGACACTGTCCTGAAGAAATTGGACTGCAGATGGTGCTGTTGTCCTGCCTCCTTCGCTCTGAGGAAGTGCTATAGTGAGCAGTCGAAACTGTCAGGTATAAAAACAAACTAATCTATTAAAATAAGCTGTATGTTGGTTATGTAGCACACTGCATTTTAGAGTATAGACAAAGTGACTTGTATCCACCACACTCCTGTACCCTCCACAAGTGGTCCTGCTGGGTGTTCTCGTCCCATTACCGCACATGTGATCATGTTGACACACAGGTCCACACACATTATGAGATGCAGCCATCAGCCTCTGCAGTCCTCAGCGCTAACACTATTAGCACAGCACGACACAAGCACAGCTCACACATGGTTAGCTTGAGTGAATCTGCTACTGGTGCAAGATAAGCACAGCACACATCGAATCACTGTCTCTGCAACAACCACTGCTTTGTCATAGAGGTTCAGAAAGTGAATATTTATGTGTTTACTGCTTTCAATACCCAACTGAAAATGACATATCTGTGTTTCAGGTGACCAGACATCCCTGTTTACCCGGGACAGTCCCAGTTTTGAGCCCTGTGTCCTCTGTCCCAGCAGATTCATCCAAAACCAGTGATTTGTCCCTCAAAATATGTCCCAGTTGTCCCTATTTTTGACCAATTTGATACTCGCTAAAAGTAAAGAGGGGCATAAACTGTCAATTGTTTAGCCAAAATACAGAAAAAATATGCTTGAAAATGAACAGAACACAGAAATATGTACTCAACTGTACTGACTGAAGTCTCTCAGATGATATAATGACTCACAACAAGATAAGTGAATAAATCATGAATGGACCATAATAACAATCATAATTACGCACTCTTTTCACACTTGTATTATTACCAAACACCCCAACCCAAATGTGTCCCAGTTTTTTATTTTGAAAATCTGTTCACCCTATCTGTGCTGTCTCCTTAGTGTCAACACTTAGCATCATGATTAGTGCTGCTACATTGAAGCACTGTACTTAAATAGATGTTGTACATGTCACAATATTGTGGTCTATAGAATTAAAAAAGGAATTCAACAGAGAACATAATAAAAGCTTTACAGTGTACAGTGACTCACGGTTGTCAGGACACATCTAGCTCTAGCCACTTCATTTTGTCCTTGGGCAAGACACTACATCACATTTCCTCAGTGAATATATAACCGTAATTTTGTCATTTTGTGCGGATGAAGAGGCTCTATAGGTGTTGTATAACTGAGTGTAAGTGGTAAGCAATGTAAAACTAATACCGAGACATTAACAAAAACTGTCACTTATTATGCTATTGTATGATTCAAGCTTGATGCCACTGGTCCAGAATAAGTGCTGTGAGTTCTGTAATCTTTCCAGGAATAAACTCGATGACATGACTTTAGTTACAGAAGCAAACCTGACACCCAAGGATTTAAAAACAAATAAGTTTGACTTTGCTTTGCTATCACACAAGTGAGAGCTGCTACCTGTGCTAATCCCACGTTATGTTCAACACTTCAGTGAAAAGCTCGTTCTTGTTGAGTTTGTGTTTGAATCGGATGAAAGCAGCCCAACAAAAGAAGTGCACTCTTTGTTCACCAGAGATAAGTGTTCAACATAAGAAATAATAATGTGTTTTGTACTTTTGAAAAACTACAGCTCTGTACATTGTCTTTTTATATTAAAGGGCCCATATTACGCCATTTTCTGATCTCTGTTTTAATGTAGTTTTCTCATCACAAACATACTGGAGTTGTGTTTTGTTTCATTCGCACATGTTTAACACACAAACCCGGCATATTTAGGCTGAGTTCTTTCAAATTGAACACACACCACTTTGTGATGTAATCATGTGGTAATACAGGAAGTGCTCCACTGTGTTTTTAAACTCCACACACCTTCACTAGAATCATTTAGACAATTTCAGTCTTGGAATTGCCAATGTCTACTGAACTAATGGTACAACGATAGCTGTGAAGTTGAAAACTACCACTTCATTTTGAGCTTTGGAGATGTAGACAGACTAATAAGAAAGTGTTGCTCAGACATGTGTGAATGAAACAAAACACAACTTCAGGTTTGTTTTTGAGGAGGTAACAACATTTGAACATGTGTAAACGCTCACAAGAGTCGAACTTGCATAATATAGGACCTTTATTGGGTATTACATTCTAAACGGAAAAAATGTCATATTCTTAAATGGGTCTTTATCTTATCACTAAAAATAACTATCTTCCAGGTATTTTCAGAAAGTTAAAAACGTGACATTATTTTTCTAAATTTCAATAGTTACAATGGAGAAAAAAAAGTTAATATCTTGTTTCAAAGATAGGTTTGGTTTGGAAAGCTCCGCTCTCTTGACAGGCAGGTAGAGACAGAGCTGTCCATCAGAGCTAATTAGCCTTAGTGCTCAGCAGCAGATGAATTGGACTTTGAGAGAGACTGGAATAAAAAGCGAGGTTTTTCTTTTGCAGACAGGCAGAAAAGGCTGGCTGTTAAATTAGGGTGTATTTCAAGAAATTATTGGCTTAGTACCAACGTTTGCATTATATTATACGCTAACAGAATTAATGTTGTATCTACAAGTGCAGATTATTTTGTTTAAACGTAAAAATATCCGTATACGATGTTACAACTACAATACATAAACAGAATATTCTCATTCTAAAGGCTGGCACTGTTCCATGAATAAAACAAATGAGTGAGAGGCCACCAAACATCAAAATCTATGAAAACCCAGGGCTGTTATGATGAGACCTGACCTCATGTGAGTAACACTTCTAAACATAACATAACAAATTAAGCAACAAACAAACAACAACAATTTATTTCTGTGGTCTAAAAATGTTAAAATCCATAGTTTTATTTTCTTCCTTATTAAAAGGAATGAGATAGAACGACTATTGGTAGCAAGCTCTTTCCTCAAAGAAACCAAAACAAGTCTGGAGATGGTTTGTGAACTTACAAACTCTGTAGAAGAAGTCCGTATTTTTACCTATGATGCAACAATCCAGCCAAAATCCGAACATTGCATTTTTCAGACTTGACTTTGGATTCATGGAATGATTAAAAAAAAGTGTGAATGAAGCAAAAATTCATCTCCAGGTGTGTGTGTGTGTGTTTTTAATGAGGGGACAACGATATAAAGCTCAAAAAGTCAATTTTGCATAATATCTGTCTTTAAAACACGACATTTTTAATGTGGCTTCATTTTGTAAACCCTTTAAGGATTAAAAAAGCAAGTGAAGAATTTAAAATTCAAATCAGACACCATTTCTTTCATTTTAATTTCAGTGAATTTGTAACTCATTCAAGTGTCATTTTTAATCCATTCCTCTACACATTTTAAAGCCCTCTTGAGCTTTTTTGGTAAAGTGTGAGTGTGGTGCCTTTTCTAGCGTGTGGGCTGTGTAGATAAAAAGACAAGACAGAAAACGTTGGAACAAAATGAAAATATCTCGAGCACACTAAAAGGAGAGAAAGCTTCCTTTATGTTGCCCTGTCAGGTTCTGCAGAAGAAGAGCTGGATGAAACGTTAGCATGACATTTGGCCTTAAAACATAAGCGGCCCTGAAAATTAAATAGCAGTTCAAATTAGAAAGGACAGACACAATCACAGCCTTTAAGATGAAAAGCTCCAGCAGTGCAGTGTCAAATGTCAACTCAAATGCCAAATAGACGCTCGCAGTTGAAATGTGGGCCACACAACCTTTGTCTTAGCTCTTAATGGAACCAACAGTCATGAGGATGCATTTAAAATATATTCTTCAGGAAAGACAGACACTAGGAGAACTTCTCAACTTCACACCCTGCATGTCAAGGTGCAAAAAGATTTCATGAGATGTTATGACACTGGAGAAACAGTCGCAGTTGAAAACTTTTAAGATGGATTCAAATTTGCATTTAATTTGTGAAACTGCCAAGCTTCATGTGCTGCTTTTGCCTTGTGTTAATTGCAGACAGGCTCCATACAGGCTCCATACAGGTAATCACTGGGTTCATAGCAGAATCGCCTAAGTCATTTATAAAGGTTTTGGGGAAAATACAAAAATAAAGTGCACAATTAGAGGACTGGGGCAGTGTGTGTCGTCTGGGCTGGAGCCAGCGACACCTACAGATGCAGCAGTCTCGAAATTAGAAGGGGACTAAAAATTCAATTTGGCCAAAAAACGACTGAGGCAGTTATGCTCTGAGGCCAGTTAAATGCTTATTGACTGTACAGCTCTACTGATACTATTAACCAAAGTCCTGTAATCTATTTGACATGGTTAAAAAATAGGATAGTGATGTCAGCTGTGGTCCACTTAAAAACACACCATCCTAATTACTCATAGCAATTGCACATTTTATAAATTTCAGGGGGCAAAGCTAATAACTCCTAGCATGCACATTTGAGCTATTTTGCAATAGACTGAAAGTAAAGTGTGCATTTACACTGCCTGGCCAAAAAAAAAGTCGCTACCAAACAAAAAAAGTCACACTCATTAATAGTTGGTTGTTCCACCTTTAGCTTTGATTACAACACACATTCGTTGTGGCAATGTTTCCATTTCACTTCGCCAATGTCACAAGATTTATTTCCATCCAGTGTTGCATTAATTTTTCACCTCTTGCATTGATGATGGTAGAGTCTGACGCTGCACAAAGCTTCTCCAGCACATCCCAAAGATTCTCAATGGGGTTAAGGTCTGGACTCCATGGACAATCCATGTGTGAAAATGATGTCTCATGCTCCTGAACCACTCTTTCACAATTTGAGCCCGATGAATCCTGGCATTGTCATCTTGGAATATGCCCGTGCCATCAGGGAAGAAAAAATCCATTGATGGAATAACCTGGTCATTCAGTATATTCAGGTGTCAGCTGACCTCATTCTTTGAGCACAGACTGTTGCTGAACCTAGACCTGATCAACTGCAGGAGGCTTGTACCTATTTGCTTAGTTAAGTCCAGGTGGTGACTTCTTTTTTGGCCAGGCAGTGTATTACAGAAATATATGCACTGTTTTATGACAAAATAGATTGTGTATGTACAGCATCAGCATCTTTTTACTGTCTCTGCACATTTGAGGCTGCACTCAAATACCGTTTCCCATTTGAACCATGCACATTTCTATATCACATAGCCAGACTGACTGTGACAAAAGCATTATATATTTGATTCAGCTGAGCACTGTTAGCGTGCTGCTTTTGAATGCTAATGGGGCTTGTACACTGAGTGCTTTTAAAGGCGTCTTCAGTCCTAATGGGCGCCTCCCAAGTGTATGTGACAAATGTACTTTGAAGTTCTGAGCAATCTGGCCAAATAGCTGTTAGAGCTGGGGCACCACAGCCACAAATATTGAGGAATGAAGATGAAAAACAAGAAATAGGCCACAAAACACCAAAGACGAGAGCGGTGCAGTCCCAGAGTCCCCATAGTTATTTTTAATCCACCAGGAATGACTGTATACATATAGGCTGTGTATCTGTGGTTTTGTTTCCCTGTATTTTTCTTAACGTTCTGGCTTCATTGTTAACATGTTGCACAACTGTAAGTTTCTTTTGTCTTCTTTCAATTTTACATTTAGGCAATACATTATGATGTTTTCTTCAGTATATGGCATTGTGTTAAAGGTGCTCTGTGTAACTTTCCGTAGGAGGGTCTATGTGTGTTATGGAGCTCAGCAGTGACCGTCCACCCCCTGGTTCTCGAAATACATTTCTCAATCATATTTCTCATAGACTTTTAAACAAATAATAATATTAAAAGTTTGAAAGCTTTATTTCTTAAACTTTATAAAGCATTTTGTCGAATCTTTTGTTTTAAATGGTATTATGGATATTAGTTACCAGCTGGTTAACTCTTTGAACTCTTAATATTTAAATTTTTCAAAAAGTCTATGAGAAAAATGAATGGAAAATGTACTTCTATAACCAGAGCAGGTGTCACTGTTGAGATCCACTGCTTGGCCTGAAATATCACAGAGTATGACATTAAACTTATCTATCTACTTGGAGATGAGCAGGTGATACCACCAGGCCAAGGTTAAATCTGTGGAGAGCTGTAAGAATTCATGTTTTTCAATATATAGGTATTTTTGAACAATAAAGCACCTGTAATTGGATAAATGCACATGCACATTCCAGGCAAAGCAGTAACATCTCTATGGAGACAAGCAGTTGGCGGACTTCTAATCATAAATGTTACAGTGCACTTTTAAATATTAGATGTTTTTGCCTTGATAAGTAAAATAAACCTTCTACATTCTTGTCCAGGTCACATTCTTAAAAGTACAGACTGGTCCCTCCCAAAACAGTCTCCACATCTCCCTCTGAGACATTCAAAGAGAAGATAGTAGCCCCCCTAAAACCACTCCCCCACAGACTGTACACCAGCAGTCCTATATTTGGTATAGTGCCCTGACAGCTGGGCCCTTTCCTCCTTCATCAAATGTCTAATACAGCTCTACGCCCATGTATTTAGGATGCCTTTCATGCACCAGATTACAAGCAAAAATATATTGCCCTTTAAGATCAAATCAAAGAACACCCAACCATGCACTCAGGTTAAACAGGCTAAACTAGAACAGAGGTCATCACACAGAGTTAATAGTCACACACGTAGCATATCCAGAGCGTGCCACAGGTTTGAACTGCTCCATCTCATTAGTATTTGAGCCAAAAAGTATTTGTGATTCTGGAGTAGATGGTGGATCATTTTGGATTGCTGCTCCTATTCTTGATTTGAGTGAAAGTTCCATACAGCAATAAATACCAAACAAAACGTAACTGGCTATTTTAATATCAACTTACCTAGCTACGAGTAAATTCTAATTTGATTTTAATAAATCACTGTATTTGCAACTAGTGGCCTACACAGAAGTTATCAAAGTTGTTTCAAAGTAAGTATGAGTAACAACAATGCTTCTAAATGGGTTCAAGTAGATAGAGAAAGTTTGTGATAAACCTCTGGTATTTGTATTTCTACAAATAATACAAAGTTAAAATACTGAAGAACTTCCTTTTCAGAGACGAGGTCTATTCTTCTGTTTCTGTAATTTTATTAAGACAGTTAATCAGTGAAATAGAAACAGGCAAATATTCAGCATCAACATGTAAAAACTTATTTTACCTGTGCCGAAATTAGTGAATGAAAGTTCACAGATAAGTGGGGCCCAAATGAGTTTGTTCAAAGGAACAATACAGTCACAGCAGTTGGAAGGATTTGGAGTGCCATTGAAAGAAACATTTCAGTATTTGTAGAAGTATGTAGAAATCTCCCAACCTGGGAACCAAAGCCCAAACCAAGCATTCAAAACTCAAGCCATTTTAAGCAAGTTTTATGATTGATAATATTGGTTTTAGTGAGATGTGTTCTTCTCAAAATGAAGCTATGACTTTGCAGCATTTCAGTAAAAAAATCTAGAGCAATGTAGCACTGTTATGTAAGTGAAAAAAAAAATATTTCTGCCACATCAATAGTTTTGTAAATGTTACTGCAGTCACAGTACAAATGCGGTGACATTTTATTTTCCCTTTTTTTGCAACAAATAAACCAACGGAAAACCATTTGAGAGTTCTCAAAAACACCCTCAATCTCTGCTGAATAGTCCTCATAAAATGTCAACTTTTCACTCAGAGTGGGAAATAAGCTAACATTGCCTGAGACGGCTACAGACATGCTAGCTCTGAGAAGAAAACTTTTCAATTCCACCAAACTCATCTCCCTTGCCACTTCGAAGGACAAGGGTCACATTTCAACAACTCATGCAATGCTCTCAACAGAATGCCATTCAAGCCAGAGCATAACAACGGCTTAGAGAAATTGCTTTTTTCCATTTGAATTCTGCAAAGTTTCCTTGATCTTTTGCTCTGTGCCACAAAAAACAACACTTTTGAATCAATTTTGACTCTGAGAGGCCAAGTGTCGCAACATGTCAATAATCCAACTTACATCCACAGTAAAATGCATCGTCGGGGGCGCCGTTTTACTGACTGACAACATGGCGACTATAGGAACTAAAAGCAACTAGACATCAGAAGGCGGGACATCAATTTTCTCAAGACACAAATCTGAGAATGTTTTTTTTCTTGCACTCAGCTAGATCCATTTCTGTAGTTGCCTCAGTCCTTAGAAAATGCTTTTGATTATACGGCGTCAACAACCACCTCCTCCCCCGAGACTTCCCTTTGAAACCTTATTGCGATCTAACTCTTTCGACTCAATTTGAGCACTTAGTACTTTTGATTAAATCCCCTGTTCTCCTTGTCCTCCCATCCAGTCTACATGCCTCGCCTTTACTCTCCTTTCCTTTATCCCTACGAGAATAATATAATTGGGCAAAGATTTGAAATAAGTGCATCCCGGTGGAGCGGTGAATTTATAATCGTCTGTTCGTACTCCGGAGGTTAGTGCTATCATGTGGAGCTGAAGTGGTCGAAACATGAATTGTAGTGGTAGTTTTGACAGATTTTGCTTAATCATTTCCTAACTGTCCCACACTAACAAAACCACAAAACAGAGGCAAGCCAATAAAGCAATTAATTACATGACAAAGAGCAAAACTTATTGGTTACAGTTGCCATAAAAATCGTAGGTATTTCGTAAGTTCAAAACTGGAAATGTTTTGGCACCGTCATCAAAAGTGTTCCTATGGATGCAGACAACGACAAACTTTTACGATTCACAATAATTATACATTTCTCTCCTTGGACGCATTTTTATCACAGCTGTCACTTGATTTATTGGTTAATTTACCTGCACTGGAGGTACAGCACCAAAACCTGTTCAAAATTCTAAGCTTCTTCTTCTTTGCGGTAAAAATGCAATAACATCGAGTTCATCGTTATACTTTGAGTGATGATATCCAGCAAGACTTTGGCAGGTGGTCCAAATTCTTATTATGTGTTTGTTGGTTTGATTTTTTTCTTTTTACAGGTCGGCTCTATATTTGGGATACATGTGTGTGATCTAAAATAGTTTAATTTTCTTCTTATTTCAAGTAAAATTATTTGCATGTAGCAGGTATCTTTTGTTTGCTTCTTTATTTTATTTTTACTAAATTGCCATTTTGTACTGTCAGTATAAAAGTAGTTTAGTAGTGGTACAGAATTTATTATAATGGTAGAAGCTTTATATAATCCAGCATTCCTCAAGTGCTGAAGAGTTACAAGGAAAGTTTTGCCAAGGAATTTTCAATTAAAAGATTAATAGTGTTCTATTTTATGTTTCCTGTTTATACTGTGAGTAAAACTGGCATTGGGTGGAACAATCAAACTACTCAGCACATACTCTACTCACGACTAAAACTTACACTGGAGTTTACACTGGTTTATTTTAAATGGTTTCCAGATCACCAAACTTACTCACTTAACTTATGTGTTCTGAGCAACTTTCAGATGACGGAGTGGAGTTTTGCTGTGATGCCATTGCTAACAACTAGCATGCTAACAGCACACTTACAGAGAGGATAAACAATATATAATTAGAAGCAAACAACACACAAAGAGCTGCTTTTATAATACAGTTGTCCCTCACTATATCGCGCTTCACCTTTCGCGGTCTAGCTGTTTCGCAATTTTGCTTTTTTACAGCGTTTGAACGTGCATGTGTTCTGCGTCTTGATTGGCTAAGGGACTGTAGACCATTGTCCATCAGTCTCCTTCGTGCCGTGTCTCCTGTACAGTACAGAATGTATTCAGCCAAATTTACATAAATGTTCGATTGGCTACAGCGGAGCAGCGCCAGGACGAAGAGGCACGGTCAGAGGAACTGTGAAATACACGTGAGTCACCAATAATTAATTAACACTGTATATCTGTACTGTACAAAACAAATTTTGCTTAACGTCATGGGCAAAATCAGGTAGAGCCACGCTAAGGTCTAGATTTAGAGGCCCAATCTCTTACAGTTGGCTGGGAAGGAGAACCCTGCAGGGGGGAGGAGGTGAAAGCCTGCACTTGGAGGGGAGCCATAGAGCGTGCCGGTCCATTTTTCCACAGGTGTAATTAGGAACAGCGTGGAACAACACCAAGAAGCGAGGACAAGAGCAGGACTTCACACCTAATAATGAAGGGCACAGAAAACGCTGAATCAACGCCTCTATCATGGTCTGCGGCACACCAACTCCAAATCCTTTGCATTTTAAGATGAGACAGTGTAGTTAGCAGCAGAATGACCTTGGCTCTGGGAGGCAAGGGTAGTGCCGGAGGGCTGGAGTCTCACGCTGGGAGATATTGCTGTTTGGCTCACTGGTGTTGCAGCTGAAGCGCAGCAGGCGTCGCTCAGTTTTAAAAAGAGGGAAAAGAAACATTCTGAAGGGAGTCTGTGGAACTGATAGTCCACATTGTACACAACCTGTTATTTAATGTAATCATCTGTCAGTTTCCAAGGTTTTTTGTTAATTGTGTATTGGGTTTCATGGTGTGGAATGTCAACTATTATGATGTCTGTAAAAACAAATCTATCTATACATTTTTCATATTGTCATATTTTAATATTTTAATTCTTAGCTGGAAAGAGTGAGCAGAGACATTCGACAAATCCTTAGGCACCAGACCCAAACTGGCAACTGACGCATTTGCAGCAGGACATGACTAAGCTTTTCAGGAAGCAGAATCCCCGTAAGGCTGCGGGCCCAAATGGTGTCTCTCCTTCCACCCTTAGACACTGTGCTGAGGAACTGGCTCCTGTCTTCACGGACATTTTTAACACCTCCCTGGAGTCATGTCACGTCCCAGCCTGCTTCAAGCTGTCCACCATCGTGCCCGTCCCCAAGAAGCCCAGGATCACTGGACTTAATGACTACAGACCTGTGGCGCTGACGTCTATAGTCATGAAGTCATTTGAGCGCCTGGTCCTGCACGACCTCAAGTCCTTCACCTCCCCCCTCCTGGACCCTCTGCAGTTTGCCTACAGAGCCAATCGTTCTGTAGACGACGCCATTAACCTGGCCCTTCACTTCATCCTCCAGCATCTGGACTCCCCGGGAACCTATGCCAAGATCCTGTTTGTGAACTTCAGCTCTGCGTTCAACACCATCCTCCCTGCTCTGCTCCAGGACAAGCTTGCTCAGCTCAATGTGCCTGACTCCACCTGCAGGTGGATCACTGACTTCCTGACGGACAGGAGGCAGCGCCTCGGTCTCAGACACTTGGACTATCAGCACAGGATCTCCACAGGGCTGTGTACTTTCTCCCCTGCTCTTCTCCCTGTACATCAACTGCTGCACCTCCAGCCACGACTCCGTCAAACTGGTTAAGTTTGAGGATGACACCACCCTCATTGGACTCGTCTCGGACGGCGATGAGTCTGCCTACAGGAGGGAGGTGGACCGGCTGGTGTCCTGGTGCCCTGCGGCAGCTGAGAAAACGCAAGCTGCCGGTCCAGATGATGGTGCAGTTTTACATGGCCATCATTGAGTCCATCCTCACCTCCTCCATTACTGTGTGGTTCGCTGGGGCCACTGCCAGGGACAGACAGAGACTGCAGCGCATTGTGTGCTCTGCTGAGAAGGTGATTGGCTGCTCCTTCCATCTCTACAGGACCTGTACGTCTCCAGGACTCGGGGGCGAGCAGGTAGTATAGCAGCTGACACCTCTCACCCTGGACATGGACTATTTGAGCCACTTCCCTCTGGCAGGAGGCTACGGTCCATTGGGACCAGAACCTTTTGTCATAAGAACAGTTTCTTCCCCTCTGCAGTTTGTCTCATGAACACTTTATAATATTTGCACAAAACTGGACACTTTATAACACCGGTCACTTTAATAAGTCATGTTTGCACTGTTGTTCTGATGCTGCTGTTGTATATATTTTCTACCTTTAAGAATTTTATTTAATTTTTATTATTTTATTTTTATTTTTATAATTTTATTTTTATTTTTAAGCATATCTTTTTTTTTACTTCGTGCATGCCCTTATTTGTATTTGTATTTATGCAGTGTGTTTTATGTTTTATATTGCTCTTTATCACCAAAATAAGTTCCTAGTTTGTGAAATGTGTTCACAAACGATGGCAATAAAAGGATTCTGATTCTGATTAAACCTGTGTAAGAAACAACCTTAACCTTTGTCAGGAGGTGAGGGCGTGGTCAGAGTTTGTAAAAATGAATAAATGTTTGTAAAAATGAATAGATAAAGTAATCACGTTTAGATTTTTTCTTCACAATAAAAAGTGGATGCCAGAAGACATCGACATTGTAGACAAGGTGGATTCATTGTCTTGCCCCAAGATACAACAACATTATGCACTGGTGGGAGCGGGAACTGAACCATAAACATTCTGGTAAGTGGATTAATGCTCTGTCATACACTCAACTGAAGGATTATTAGGAACACCATACTAATACGGTGTTTGACCCCCTTTCGCCTTCAGAACTGCCTTAATTCTACGTGGCATTGATTCAACAAGGTGCTAATTCATTCTTTAGAAATGTTGGCCCATATTGATAGGAGCATCTTGCAGTTGATGGAGATTTGTGGGATGCACATCCAGGGCACGAAGCTCCCATTCCACCACATCCCAAAGATGCTCTATTGGGTTGAGATCTGGTGACTGTGGGGGCCATTGTAGTACAGTGAACTCATTGTCATGTTCAAGAAACCAATCTGAAATGATTGGAGCTTTATGACATGGTGCATTATCCTGCTGGAAGTAGCCATCAGAGGATGGGTACATGGTGGTCATGAAGGGATGGACATGGTCAGAAACAATGTTCAGGTTGCCCGTGGCATTTAAACGATGCCCAATTGGCACTAAGGGACCTAAAGTGTGCCAAGAAAACATCCCCCACACCATTACACCACCACCACCACCAGCCTGCACAGTGGTAACGAGGCATGATGGATCCATGTTCTTATTCTGTTTACGCCAAATTCTGACTCTACCATTTGAATTTCTCAACAGAAATCCAGACTCATCAGACCAGGCAACATTTTTCCAGTCTTCAACTGTTCAATTTTGGTGAGCTCCTGTAAATTGTATCCTCTTTTTCCTATTTGTAGTGGAGATGAGTGGTACCCGGTGGGGTCTTCTGCTGTTGGAGCCCATCCGCCTCAAGGTTGTGCGTGTTGTGGCTTCACAAATGCTTTGCTGCATTCCTCGGTTGTAATGAGTGGTTATTTCAGTCAACGTTGCTCTTCTATCAGCTTGAATCACTTGGCCCATTCTCCTATGACCTCTGGCATCAACAAGGCATTTTCGCCCACAGTACTGCCGCATACTGGATGTTTTTTCCTTTTCACACCATTCTTTGTAAACCCTAGAAACGGTTGTGCGTGAAAATCCCAGTAACTGAGCAGATTGTGAAATACTCAGACCGTCCCGTCTGGCACCAACAACCATGCCACGCTCAAAATTGCTTTCTTTCCCATTCTGACATTCAGTTTGGAGTTCAGGAGATTGTCTTGACCAGGACCACACCCCTAAATGCATTGAAGCAACTGCCATGTGATTGGTTGATTAGATCATTCCATTAAGGGGAAATTGAACAGGTGTTCCTAATAATCCTTTAGGTGAGTGTATATTATTCCTACCAATGACAGCAACAAATGACACTCCCATTTGTTCAGTAACCCCTGTACTTTTTAACTACAAATGTGAAAACAATTCAAGGGCTCACTTTAAAACCTTATGCCATCAAAATGATCTAAACAAAAACAACAACCACAGCAGAATTATTTTCATTTGCTGAATTTCTCTCTTGGCAGACTTAACTCACATGAGGAATCCCCAAATCAAAGCCTTGGCTTCTCTGTGATTTGTAACGGCAAAATAAATCTCTAATTAAAACGCTGAATCGAATCCACTGTAGTGCCCCTCTCAAATTCACTTCAGCCTGATTGAAATAAAAAATGGAACTCATTGAAAAGGTGCAAATCCTGACTAACGTTGAAGCTGCAAAATCTATCTGGCGTTCATCGTTAATTGAACATCTCCGGGCAAGCATTTGGAGAGAATTGTTAATGTTCGCAATATCGATTGGGCTATATGCCGCCTTCACAGGAACATTGGCAGTGCTGTGCAAATCCAATCTTGTCCCTTCTTTTTTTTCTAATTATGTGCTGACATTATCCCCTGTATTAAAATTTCATGACCTCAGGACAAGAACTCTTGCCACTGAAAAGTAAATGTGCATGGCTTGTAAATTCAACAAGAAATTCAACTTTCAAAAGTTTAAGTCAAATGTCACCCTTACATATAAGCAGGTCAGGACAGAATCTTCTCAATAATAACAAAAAAAAACCCCAAAAACTTTACATAATGAGAATATACAGCCTCCATTTTGTTTAACATTTTCCATGATTAATTAAAATTGGCAATTTTTAACACATTAATCACTAATATTTGTGTAATTCCACAAATGTTGAAACATAAGCACTTCCTACATACAAGAATGTGTAAATTTTTTTGGCATTTCTGTGATTTGCTGAATGTAGCCTAAATGTGATCGTATTCATTTATAGCATGTACTGTATGCAGGATCTTTGCTTGAAAAAAGTGATTTTGTTCTAACTAGAGATGTTTATATGGGTGAATTATCTGACCCAGAGCCACAACAGTAAAAAAAAAAAGAAAATAATGCCTTACACTTGTACATTTCACAGGCTCATCAAAGCCTCCCAAAGCGTCACTGTCATGTTTCATTCATTTTTCATTCATTCCACACTTGGTGATGGTAAGCTGCTATCATGGCCACACCTGCCTTGGGTTTGGCCGATGGAAGTAAGGCTGCCAATCTGCGACATCGGCCGCTCTGACCATCAACATTCACCCACACATCACTTTCATGCTAGGCACAGTGGGTGAAGTGTCTTGCCTAAGGACACAACGACAGAACTTGGCCTGAGCGGGAATTGATCCTTCGACCTTCATGCTCTAACCACTGAGCCACTGTCAGCCAGTTCCCCTATGGTTTGATTTTTTTTTAGATTTAGAAGATTACATTGCCCTATGTGGCCGCTGATTCTAACATGTCAGTGTACTTTTTAAATAAAATATAAAAACTTTTAAATAAAAATGGATATTCATTCTTCAGTAGCTGACGGCTACAATTGTGTGTTCCTAAACAGACAGATGTAGTAAGAGTGCTCCATTATAAAGTCTGGTTTATGGTCCAGCTGGTTTATGGTCCAACATCAAATCTACGCGGATGTGCTCCATAGCTCCCCAACGCACATGAAAACCAGGAAAGCCAGAGCTCGATGGCAGTGTACGTGCTGTGTAGGTGCACCTCAGCTCCAAAAGTTACTACACGTTAAATTTCCGTCTGTGGTTGGTTGATCCACAAAGACTATATGAACAATTGATTAAAAACAAGTTTGAAGGTAAAGTTTGGCACAGAAATGTTTGCATATGATGTGATTTTTTATTCTCACCGTAAATAAATAACAACCAAAAAAAAATGGACATGAAATGGTTTGGATTCCCACGATGCACCTGGACCCTGATTAGCACAGCAGAAGCTGGTTCAGGTTCAGGACGTCAGCTCTCAGCTGAGCGAGGCTTGACACTGGACTATAAACCGGCCTTAATGTAACAGGGTTTGTTCTTAAGAGCATTTTACTTTTTGTTGTATTCTTCAAGGTTGTAAATTCAATGTGGCTTTGAGGTCACCATGATTTGAATGCTAAAATGTTTCTCATAGCTTTTTGAAGGTGTACATTTCAAATTTGGATTCAGTTCACCATTGAAATATTAAACA
Source organism: Periophthalmus magnuspinnatus (assembly GCF_009829125.3). Taxonomy (NCBI): domain Eukaryota; kingdom Metazoa; phylum Chordata; class Actinopteri; order Gobiiformes; family Gobiidae; genus Periophthalmus; species Periophthalmus magnuspinnatus. Next base: position 28,244,251 of record NC_047136.2, read on the forward strand.
TTTGTACGGTTGCAAACACAAAATCCCTCCAGGTTTTCAGGTCCTGCTGTAAGTTGCACAATATCACTGTGCTGCCAAAAGCAAGAAGACAAAAACAAAACATTAGAAGGTGCAGGTCTCCTACTCAGCTCAGACTGTGTGACACCGGCCCCGACCCACTATACACTGCACTCTAAACACTGCACTCTGCACACTGCATACACTGCACTGTACACATTGCACTCTACACACTGCACTCTAAACTCTACACACTGCACTCTACACACTGCACTCTACACACTGCACTCTACACTCTGCACACTGCACTCTACACACTGCACTTTGCACACTGCTCTCTACACTCTACACACTGCACCCTACACACTGCACTCTACACACTACACTCTACACTCTACACTCTACACTCTGCACACACTCCCTGCCAGCTCTCATCACTCCACTCTGTATGTTCAGCTGCTCTGTCAAGTCCCAGTACAGCCAAGTGCCCACCCATCTGTTGAACCTAAGACTGCATGCAAATCACTACCACATGAGGGAAATGTTCTTTCAAATCAACACTTATCCGAATGCAAGCAGTGAGCCTCGGGCGTCTTTTGGGCTTATAGGGCTCTAGGGCTCTGGCTTTGCAGAGCAACAGTGTCTTCAAATGATGATCTTTCCCACATACTTGATCCTAATTAAACATACCACTGACACTACAAAGCTTTATTTGATCACCAAACTATTATTTTTACTAATTAGGGCATTGAAAGCATATTATATGAGCTCATCACTATTTCCAGTTAAAAACACACAATGTAACTTCTCTGGTATAGGGGTTTGTCACCAGCTTGTATTGATGGAGATGTTGTTTTGCATGAATGTATGTATGTATGAACGAAAGTAACAGAGCACCTTTAAAGTGAGCAGTATCCCTCAATTCCATGTGTAATTAAATTTTATGATAATAATAATGACTGTCGCAGATCTTGCAAATCATGGTCATATGTTTTAATCTAAGTTAACATACATATATACTGACATATAACATTATGACATTTAGTCCTGAGCAACCAGTCACCTAAACATTCATTGACTGATATGTGAATCTGGAAAGCAATAGTAAAATATTGGAAATTAAATTTAGCATACTAATAAATGAAATGTTGAAAAAATAGAAAAGAACACTGCCAATGATATTTTTCTGAGCTACTGATGGCATGAATTTAAGTGGCAGCATTTTTGCAGCAGACACTCTTATACTGAACTAACTTCCAGTAAAAGCCACAGAAAACTAAATATGTGGGCAACGTGGTGAATTTATTTTGCAGAAACACAAAAGAAAAACCGTCTGGGCTTGTGCTTTGCAATTCATTTCAATTACCATAACGCTGTTTATTTTCATGCAGTCAGCAAACGGTCCTGACCTTAACTGCAAGTATGAATCGTCTCCATAGAAAAGGACACAAGGGTTTTGCATGATAGAAGATAGCACAAGAAATGTGCAAGACTCTGTCATTTTTCTTCCAATATTACAAAACCATTATAATTTCCTATGTCAAATTAATGTGACCCGGAGTATTACCAATGCTATGAATAGACAGCATTAGTGGGGGTACTGTCAGTTTTCATTGCCTGCAGGATATGTCAGACTTAGGGCAACAAGCTGAAGAGATCCTGCGAGAACATTTAAAACAGTGAGTGACATCCACGTCAGAATGTGGAAGTAGGCTCACTGAAAGAAAGCTGAAAAGCCTGCACATTTTATTGATGATTACAGTAATTAGACCTAAGCCGAGAACAATGTCCGGAGCTTGGAAAATCACAAAAAACAAAGTAGTAAATAAGAATGAACATGCCAGTGACCAGTATTGGAAATGAGATCTGGCTAATGCGGGCGGTCGCGATGCGGGCGGTCGCGATGCGGGGGGTCGCGATGCGGGGGGTCGCGATGCGGGCGGTCGCGATGCAGGTCACGATATAGGAGCGGTCACGACGTAGGGGCAGTCATGACGTAGGGGTGGTCACGACATAGGGGCGGTCACAGTGCAGGGCGGTCACGACACAGACCACTGCAGTCAGGATGCAAGCAGTCAATGATCTATGAAAAAAAAAAACGTGTTTGTCATAGATGGTTGAAATTTGATGCATATATTCCACACATTATACTAATGCAGGGGCTGTCACGTTGGAGGGACTGTTGGTCGCAGAGGCGGTCGCAGAGGCGGTCGCAGAGGCGGTCGCAGAGGCGGTCGCAGAGGCGGTCGCAGAGGCGGTCGCAGAGGCGGTCGCAGAGGCGGTCGCAGAGGCGGTCGCAGAGGCGGTCGCAGGTGGTCGCAGGTGGTTGCAGGCATTTGAGGAGCTGTATGCCTAGACTACTACATATTTTTAATACTCACATCAGATTTGGGGGTACAGGCTAAATCTATTAATAATTGGAAATAAAAAAAATATAATTAAAATAATTTTACAGCAGGTTCATAGTAGCCTAGCGGTAAGGCTATGTTTTTGTTACCCTCCTACCTATAGCCTAAGTCGACTCTAAATACAGCAAACACTAAGTGTGGAAGACCTTATGCCAACTGAACGAGCTTCAGAAACACTAGAGCAGTTGTTTCCTCAGTGGGCCAAAATGAATGTGCAATGGGTCGAGGGCCAAACCTAATGGCAGTTTGCTTATAAAAATGTTCTTCTGCAAAGAAATGTATAATTCAATTGACTTTAAATATTGGGAAATAGACAGGATTGGCCTCCTTCCCATCTCCTGACAATTTTCTCAATACGAAATTGAATCAAAATATATTCTCCTTAAAATCTCAGAGCCCTCTCTCAGGCCAAATTAGACCCCTGTAGGGCCAAGTTTGGCCTGTGGGCCCCTTTGGCAACCCCTGCGCTAGAGAATTTGGCCACTAGACCAAATGACTTAAGCCTATATCAACATTGCGAATTGTTACAATAAATCAAATAGACTTATCCTGGATAGGTTGCACAGTTTCTGTAGTGCCCATTAAGACTGTTGTTAAGACGAATTCTAGGCTACTCCTCTTCTCGCTTTAGGGTTCACTGAAATTTTGCATGTGCTCAGATGAATTATCCTCATTATACGGAAACGGTCTAACCTTCCATAGGTCCTCTCCTGTCCCACTTACAAACTGTCCCTTTAATGAACCGCGCACATCGGTGTTTAATAAAACATTTCCATGTAGACGATGCAGTCCATAAATGAATATGAGCGGCTATAGGACTTCATTGTTCATTCCCATAATAGTCCAGAGGCTCTTCATCGCACCTGGACACGCACGCCCAACAGAGCCTGAAGAGGGAGTGTGTGTAGGGGTGTGTGTGTGTGTGTGTGTGTGTTTGAGTATACAGATGTGTGTGTCTACAGATGTGTGTGTACACTGTGTGTGTATACACATGTGTGTGTGTATACACATGTGTGTATACAGATGTGTGTATGTAGATGCGTGTGTGTGTATACACATGTGGGTGTGTACATAGATGTGTGTGTGTATACACATGTGGGGGTGTATACACATGTGTGTGTGTGTTTACAGATGTGTGTGTGTATAGATGTGTGTGTGTAGGGGTGTGTGTGTGTACAAATGTGTGTGTACATAGATGTGTGTTTGTATACAGATGTGTGTGTATACAGATGTATACATGTCCATGTAGTTTGGGCTGGTGGCTATGTGAGGTTGATGTTTTTTGACTTCACAAGTGCCTTTGATACAATCCAGCCTCAGCTGCTGAAGGGGAAGCTCGAGAGGATGGGAGTGGATCCTGTTTTTGTTCGCCGGATCCACAACTATCTGACTCTCAGGTCACAGTGTCCGGCTGGGTGACTGTGTATCTGGGATACTGACAAGCAACACCGGTGCACCACAGGGAACTGTACTATCACCCTTTCTCTTCACACTTTACACTGCTGACTTTGCCTATACATCCTCAGCTTGTCATGTCCAGAAGTACTCGGACGACACCGCTATTGTGGCGTGTGTAATGGGAAGAGACGAGAGTGTGTACAGGGAGCTCATCACCAGATTCACCTCCTGGAGCAGGGAAAATGGTCTTATGTTGAACACCTCAAAGACCAAGGAGATGATCATTGACTTTTGGTAGGAAGCCCGCCCACCAACCAGTGATCATTGATGGAGAGAGGATCGAGGTGGGTGACACCTATAAGTACTTGGGTGTGCACCTTGACCACAAACTGGACTGGTCAGAGCAGGCTCGGGCTCTGTACAGGAAAGGACAGAGTAGGCTGTTTTTCCTAAGAAAGCTTAGGTCTTTTGATGTGTGTGCTGACATGTTGTTCCTCTTCTATCAGTCTGTTGTGGCAAGTGCTGTCTTCTATGCTGTTGTCTGTTGGGGTGGCAGTATAACCACAAGGGATTGCAATCGTTTGGACAGACTGATAAAGAAGTGTGCATCTGTGATCAGGAGGAGGGTGGACTCTGTGGGAGCTGTGGTTGAGAAGAGGATGAGGGCTTTAATGCAGGGCATCCTGGACAATTCCAGACATCCCTTGCATGACACTATGTCTGCACAGAGAAGCACATGGAGTAACAGGTTCCTCTCACTGAGCTGCAGGACAGTGCGCTTTTCGAGGTCGTTTGTCCCTTCAGCTATCAGGCTGTTTAACAGAACTGCCTGATAGGAACTGTAATTTCTATATGACGAGTACTTTATATTATTGATAGTAATATTTTATTGTTTCTACTGTTATTATTGTGTGTGTTTGTGCAAGTGTGTGTTTGCTGCCGGACACCTGAATTTCTCCCTTGGAGATTAATAAAGTTTTTATCTATCTATCTATCTATCTATCTAGATGTGTGTGTGTGTGTGTGGGGGGGTGGGGGGGGGGGGGGGGGGGGGGTGTATGCATAGATGTGTGAGTATACAGATGTGTGTACATAGATGTGTGTTTGTATACAGGTGTGTGTATACAGATGTGTGTGTGTACAGATGTGTGTGTGTACATAGATGTGTGTATACAGATGTGTGTGCGTATACAGATGTGTGTGTACATAGATGTCTGTATACAGATGTGTGTGTACATAGATGTGTTTATACAGATGTGTGTACATAGATGTGTGTATACAGATGTGTGGGTATACAGCTATGTGTGTGTGTGTGTGTATATAGATGTGTGTGTACAGATGTGTGTGTGTACAGATATGTGTGTGTGTATAGATGTGTGTGTATACAGATGTGTGTGTGTACATAGATGTGTGTATACAGATGTGTGTGTACATAGATGTGTGTATACAGATGTCTGTGCGTATACAGCTATGTGTGTGTGTATATAGATGTGTGTGTACAGATGTGTGTGTACAGATATGTGTGTGTATACAGATGTGTGTGTACATAGATGTGTGTATACAGATGTGTGTGCGTATACAGATGTGTGTGTACATAGATGTGTGTATACAGATGTGTGTGTACATAGATGTGTGTATACAGATGTGTGTGTGTATACAGGGGTGTGTGTGTGTGTGTGTGTGTGTGTGTGTGTGTGTGTGTGTGTGTGTGTAGGGGTGTGTGTGTACAGATGTGTGTGTGTACAGATGTGTGTGTATACAGATGTGTGTGTATATAGATGTGTGTGTATACAGATGTGTGTATAGATGTGTGTGTGTATAGATGTGTGTGTATACAGATGTGTGTGTTGGTATATAGATGTGTGTGTGTATAGATGTGTGTGTGTACAGATGTGTGTATAGATGTGTGTGTGTACAGATGTGTGTGTATAGATGTGTGTGTGTACAGATGTGTGTATAGATGTGTGTGTGTACAGATGTGTGTGTATAGATGTGTGTGTGTGGGGTGTGGGGGTGGGTGTGTGGGGGGGTGTGTGTGTGTGTAGATGTGTGTATAGTGTAGTTGAGGGCTGTACCGGGGAGAGCTCAGTGCCTCTCGTGTCCAGGCTGCGCTCGTGGATTCAAACGCCTTTTCCAGTGCACGAGCGGACCGCGCGCTACAACTCGAGCTGCTGCTGACTTGTCCGCCTCGCGCGCTGCTGTCCTCGTGCGTGGACGGTTATCGCGCTGTTTTTCATCCATCTAAACGATCCACACGCGCGCACAGAGGAGGAGACACCGGGAGCGCAGGGGATGCCGCGGCTTTGAACTGGACTCACCGGAGTGAGCGCGGGCAGCTCGCGCTCTCCGCCGTTACTTTGATTCAGAGGCGCCGCTGCTTCTTCTGCTGCTGCTGCGGAGACACGAAACACCGGGACTTGAGAGTTTCTCCCCGAGTTTTTTGGGTGAGTGTCGGAAAACAGTGTGCGTTTGAGCCGTGTGTGGTAACTTTAGTGCGAGCTCGTGTGCCCGTTATAGGTTTGATCTGAGCGCTCCACAGTGTTGTATCAGCGGGGCACCGTTACTTTTAATGCTACATTATGAGTACATGTTCCTCATGGATACATAGTGTAACACGTTTGGTAGTTTTATCATCCTCGTATAACGTTTTCAGGGGCAGGCTGGTCTGGTCAGCAGTCCCATGCCGAGTCAAAGCAGATCTTTTTGTGTTCTTTTTTTCTCTTCTGGAGGCTGCCTGGTTTTGATTTGTGGGCTTCTTATGGAGTGGGGGCTGGTGTCTGCTCCGTTCACTGTAGAACTGTGTGACTTCAAATAGACCGTGTGCAGAGGTGGACCAGGCAACTGTTGAGCGCAGAGCAGATGTGCAGACAGAGGCGAGATCAGTCACAGCCTGGACGTCCCTACGCCCTGTGAGGATCCTCAGAACAACTCTGTGAGTGCATCGCATCTGAAATCTAATAGCAGTCCATGCAATGCCTCCAAATGAATTACAGCCATTCTACTGTCAGTGTAATACCCCAGAGTGAATAAACTCTGCTGTTTATTGCTTATGGGTTTTGAAATGATCCCCTCTGCTGTGCATTTCCAATGACATGTCACCTCAACCACTAATGAAGGAGTTTCCGGCACACCTCTTAATTTCCACTGAAACATCTTTGTCATTATAAATAATAAGCAGCAGAATACATTAAGCTGTTCTCAGCCTAATCCTCCATCAGGTTTGATGGCGTGACCTTGTGGGACAGCGCTGCAGTATTTACAGATGAGATGAGATTGGTGCATCGATCAGGAAACCAAGTGCACGTGGAAGTTGTCATTTGTTACAGTAAAAGGCGCAGGGAGCCATTTAAAGAGTAATGATTGTGATGTGCTCTTCAGTCAGTCTAGTTGTGTATTCTCACATTGATGTACACAGCGTGTAAGCGTGGGTGATAATAACAAAAATAAATATCTCTATATATCCCAATAACAATACTGAGACCATGTTGTGTCAGTCCAACAGAAATGTGTAAAAATATGACTTTGTAAGTATGTATTGGAAAACATATATATATTTAAAAAAAAAAAAACATATGTCCTTTTCCATTTATTTTTTTTTCTAAAACTATTTACTAAAAATTAAAATGTTGTATCTTCAAAACAACATTCACAGTAATATGGACATTTCAATAATCTGCTGTCCAACACTGCACATTTCTCATGTACATGTGTTTGAATAATGATACTAATACAGATTTTTAAAAGTACTTACTGTTACTCTGTGCAGTTACTTTAGAGTTAATACTTAGAGTTAGTACTGTTTTCATTCTGTTTTGTATGTCACAGTTAATCACAAATACATTTGGAAAAGAGAGCGGCCTTCACCATGTTCTCTTCAGTATTGCAAAAAAGGTAAATAACACTTGTTATTGCACTTTCATTTTTCACCTGAAGTGACACACTTCAGTTGGACATACTTTATTTAAATAAAGTAAATGCTGCCACTGCGTGATGTCATCAGGTGTTGGTGTCTGTGTAATCCCTCAGTCATCCAGGTCTGATCCATATACAGTATATCAACTGTCAATGCAGACAAACTCATTCTTATCACTAAACTAAACCATTTAAGCAGTAGTTTGTGTATATTATGTCAAAGATTTACTGTTTTTGAAAGAAATAGCCAAATGTTGAATTGTATCATTATTTGTGAGGAATTCGATCATTAAACTTGCCTCATTAATCTTATCGTTTCTAGTCTTTTAACTGACATCAATCGTGGCTTTAGGATCACTGACATAATGATACCAAATTTTGAAGCTTTTTGTATGTTTAGAGGCAGAGAGGATGCCAAATTTTGTGCTAGTTTTTGCTTCATGTGGCTAGGTCCAGTAGAGAGATATCAACCGTAAACCGACACAACAACTCTGCAAAGTGAGTCGTCCTGCTTAGTTTTAAACCATAGATATTTCATGCTGTGACGTTGCATGAGCGCAACCTATAGCAAGTGTAATTTAGACATCATCTGCTATTCAATAACTCGCCAGTGTGATTTTGTCCCACAAGGCATTTTAAAGACAGAAAAAAACTACACTATATGTTGGACGTGAAAGCATATACTGCACCATATGAACCGTGACCTGTATCATTCCACATGCACATCCAACGCATCCAAAGTTTCCTGTTTTTTTTTAAATGATCCCACTTCCCGCTAAGAAGATCTTCCCAGCCAGCTATTTCCTCTGGTCTTTAGCTGCTGTGGCTTGGATTAAGTCAGTACAGGCTTGACAATAATCAGTTATTCAGCTCTGGCATTCAGCGCTGCAGACAGAGCGATGGACGTGTCTCACCACAAAGTAAATTGGACTCTGTAAAAGCACAAGTTTACCACTAGTTCTGGGACTATAGCACAAAACCGCTAATGTTTCCATGGCTTGAGAGGTGGTCGGCTGCATGTTTGTTTCTCTAATGGTAGGTATGTCTTGTCCTGACCCATTCTCAGCTACACTCTCTTCTTCCTTAACCGTCCTCGTGGCTTTTGATTTGGCCTCTGTTTCCACTTAACTCAGCTGGATGTTTTCCAAGTAACACCTCAGCACCATTTTTTTACAGGCACTTGGAGTCTTCCTATAGACACGGCACACATGGAGAACGCATGGGGCCTGACAGGGAATGTATGGACGCATTCCTAGCTTTATTGTAGGCTACAGTTCTCCCACTTGTTCTGAAGGATTTCTAAATCGGAATTTCAAGACAACTCACAATAGAGCTGACGTTCCGTGATTGCTGTGGTAATCTGTCCCCAGTGCAATCAGCAAAGTAGAGATTGCACATCACTCTCCCAATTAGCCATGTCAAATTACCGCATGGCTTTTTATCCACCAGCGCTCGTTTGATAATGTTTATTGGCAGGTGTCTACAGAGGAGAGGCAGAAGAAGTGAATCCACAGCTGGTGCGTTTCAGCAGGGACAGATGCATTATGTACAGCTCTACTGTAGTGTGCGGCAGATGGCTACTTCAACTGACGCCAGGCTCTGCTACTTGCCCATATATCTCCATATTGCATCCACACACGTATTATCTTTTTTGTTTGATGGACATGTTTGCTTACCTGCACTTTTTATGTATTGTTATCGTTTCCTTATATACCTTATATACTTCCTGGTTTGGCTCCAATCTGTTACACTGTGCATAGATTGTGCATTTGCTTCAGTCTCCATTTTTAAGCTTCAATCAAGTGAGTTTCATCCCTATAGAAAGGTATGCAATGACTGACCTTGCCTTTAAAAGCTTTAATTCTTCACAAAGTCAGACTCTGGGCTTTTGCTTTACGTCTGGCATAGACAATGAAGTACTTTCACTTTGCAATGCTTTGCCTTAGATTACCTCTCACACCCAGGTATCAGCCGGCTCAAGAGAAGACAAATAAGCAAAGTGATTTTGTCATTGGGCTCGACATGCATCCTTTATCTGGCTTTATTTGAAGGAAAGGCTAATTGTTATGCCTCAGAGGTCCATTGTTAATTAGAAGTTATCTCGGCCCGCTCTCGCATGGTCACTCCTCTAATTGGCAGTCAGTGCCGCTCACCACCTGGCCTAGCCTTTAACTCACCAGGTGCTCGCAGCCAAACCGCAAGCCTTGGCATTATATGGGTATGAGAGCTTAATGGAAGGAGGACAAAGAGAGACAGGAAGCAATAGCAGGGGAAAGAAAACAATCTCATCTGCTGTCATTTTGTAATTAAATGCAAAAAAATAATGACTACTTACCGTGTCACTTGAACTTTTGATACCCCAGAATCAGATCATCATTATCAGATCATTATTCTAAACAACGGCGTATTTCAAACTTCAAACATGCTGCACAGCTCGGCTGATCTCAGCACATTTCCTGTGTGGTTTGCAGCAGCACAGGAAATGTACAAGAAAGCTGTCATTAAAGCTGACACCAGTGCTCTTCATGGCACAGGCCACAAAGCTGAGAAAACATGGAGGGAACATATGTGAGGAATCTGGACACAGTGTGATAATATAATAACAAAGAGCAAATATACAAAGAGTTAAAATAAGTAGCAAAAATAACAACAGACTGGTGTCAAACATAGTACAATTATAGAATTGTATATCTACGTAAAGCTGTATACAAAAAGGTTGAGTTAGGAGAAATAGGGCAAAGATGAAACGGTGATTTGACATGACACAGGGCTGTCTGTTACATAAGGGCAAGTAGTTGTACAGTTGTGTGGAGTGGGACACACATGTCGTCCTGCAGGAACCTGATGGACAACGACCTCCTCTGTCCCTCAGGGGATTTCCTGGGACATTAAACAAGCATTAATAGTAATTAATAGACTTTGCTGAAAGTAAGGTCTTAAAAAGCCTTTGAAAGCATTACATTTAATTTTAAAATGATTTCTAGTATCTGGTTAACATTTATCACAAGAGAGCTTAACTTCGAGGCGGGCAGACACACTCCAAGCAGACAGAGTGCTCAGAGCTGGCGAGGTACTCTCCGAGCCGGGGCAGGCAGCACGCTCCAGAGCCGCTACTCGGAGGTGTGCGTTCTGCAGTTTTTAACACACTCTGCAGTTGTGCATTAAAACTGCATAACACACGACTCCTCGTTGTTTATTTCTTTTGTAGCTTACAGCTAAAGTCTGGATACAGCAGGCATGTGGGAATTAATTTTAAAAAGTCTAAACAACAAAATGACACTAGTCTGTTTTAACAAAACAATACATTAATATATCGCCTTAACTGTAATATTTCAGAGTTGAACTTTTTAAGAAACTTACCCACAGAGGCTGCTGTCTGTGGTCTGCAGGTGACAGGGGAGACATGTCCAAAACTTTACAAAATTCTACATAAAAAATTCCACACTTCCTCATATTTATTGCTGTGTCCTGTGTAAAAGACAGGCAGGCCGTCACGTGTGACATCACATGCGGCTGTCACTTGATATTGGTTATTTTCAGCAAAGTCTTACAGTGTAGAATCAATGAATACACCAACAATACACAAATTTCACAAGAGTGAAATAATGAAATGTCATGAGGACATTTAACTTATGAACATCTTGAAATGAATAGTGGTTCCAATAACCTTGTTTTTTCCAAGTGGCTAATAAATGTTTTCAATGAAAATACCAAGCACGAGGTGGTGTCATGAAGCAAAGACACCTGCTATGTAAACCTCACAGGTCAGGTGGAGTTCAATTAGCCAAAATGTTGATATTATTCCTCAGAGAAAGGTGTGGCATTGTTCTCGGAGCATGGAGATGGCAGTGCGATGGCCTTTCAGAGCAGTAGACAGGTGCTCTGTGCAAGACAAACAAACCTCTGATAAAATGTGCCGTACATCTTTGTGCTCTGGAGAACAAAAGACCTTTGTCTTTACATGGCGCAAAGTCAATGGGGTTGCTTTGTGTTGCCGCTCCAAACTTCACACTTATTCAAATGTGTCATCCCTTTGTTGTTTTATTACAGTGGCAATCTGAAATGTACGAGGGGTGAGATACTGTTACAGTGTATGAAGGAAACATTAAAGAACAGCACTATAATGATGTTTGTGCTGTGGACGCAGCCTTGTGAATGTTTATCGAGGGTTTGATGTTGCTCTTATTATTTTTTATTTTTTATTTCTTCTGCTTTGGCCTTGAGCTCTGGACAAGTATACACTTCTTATACATTAAAACATTAATTTACTCTGGATGTGTCCGATCAGCAGCCGCACTAGCTGTAATAAGTCATGTGTAAAATTAAAAGCTAAAGGCCACAAAGAAAAAGACAAATTGAAAATCACTTTCTTTCTCTGCCCTAATTATAATAAAGTGACCAATCAGTGGTGTGACTGCTGTAATTAGTGACAGCAAAATCATTACTTTGGCTAATGCTCTACTGCCACCATCGTTAATAATGCTTCATTAATTAAACATACTATGGAAAACAGTTGCCTCTTCCTACAAAAAATGACTTATCCTTGACTGGACTTGTGGATGTCTCACTAGCTTCATTTTGAACTAGAGGTCATCCATCCATCCATTTTCTTCCACTTATCCGGGGCCGGGTCACGGGGGCAGCAGTCTAAGCAGGGACTCCCAGACTTCCCTCACTCTGGACACGTCCTCCAGCTCCTCCGGTGGGACCCCAAGGCCTTCCCAGGTCAGCCGAGAGACATAGTCCCTCCAGCGTGTCCTAGGTCTTCCCCGGGGCCTCCTCTCGGTGGGACATGCCCCGAACACCTCCCTAGGGAGGCGTCCAGGGGGCATCCTGAGCAGATGCCCGAGCCACCTCAGCTGGTTCCTCTCAACGTGTAGGAGCAGCGGCTCTACTCCGAGCTCCTCCCGTGTGACCGAGCTCCTCACCCTATCCCTAAGGGTGCGCCCAGCCACTCTGCGGAGGAAGCCCATTTCAGCCGCTTGTATCCGCGATCTTGTCCTTTCAGTCATTACCCAAAGCTCATGACCATAGGTGAGGGTAGGAACGTAGATTGACCAGTAAATGGAGAGCTTCGCCTTCCGGCTCAGCTCCTTCTTCACTACAACGGACCGGTACAGCGACCGCATCACTGCAGACGCTGCACCGATCCGCCTGTCAATCTCACGCTCCATCCGTCCCTCACTCGTGAACAAGACCCCGAGATACTTGAACTCCTCCACTTGAGGCAGAGACTCACCACCCACCCAGAGAGGGCAAACCACCTTTTTCCGGTCGAAAACTATGGCGTCGGATTTGGAGGAGCTGATTCTCATCCCAGCCGCTTCACACTCGGCTACAAAACCGCCCCAGTGCCTGCAGCAGGTCCTGGCTCGAAGAAGCCATCAGGACAACATCATCTGCAAACAGCAGAGATGAAATCCTGTGGTTCCTGAACCAGACCCCCTCCGGGCCCTGGCTGCGCCTAGAAATTCTGTCCATAAATATAATGAACAGAACCGGTGACAAAGGGCAGCCCTGGCAGAGTCCACAAAACACATGTGGACTGGTTGGGCAAACTCCCATGAACCCTCGAGGACCCGATGGAGAGTATAGAGCTGGTCCAGTGTTCCACGACCGGGACGAAAACCACACTGCTCCTCCTGATCCGACGTTCAACTATCGGTCGGATTCTCCTCTCCAGTACCCTGGAATAGACCTTACCAGGAAGGCTGAGGAGTGTGATTCCCCTGTAATTGGAACACACCCTCTGGTCCCCCTTCTTATACAGAGGGACCAGCACCCTGGTCTGCCAGTCCAGTGGTACTGTCCCCGACCGCCACGCGATGTTGCAGAGATGTGTCAGCCAAGACAGTCCCACAACATCCAGAGACTTGAGGTACTCGGGACGGATCTCGTCCACCCCCGGAGCCTTGCCACCGAGGAGCTTACCAACCACCTCAGTGACTTCAGCCAGGGTGATGGACGAGTCCGCCTCCGGGTCCCCAGTCTCTGCTTCCTCCTCGGAAGACGTGACGGTGGGATTGAGGAGATCCTCAAAGTATTCCTTCCACCGCCCGACAACATCCCCAGTCGAGGTCAGCAGCTCTCCACTCGCACTGTAAACAGTGTTGGTGAAACACTGCTTCCCCCTCCTGAGGCTTCGGACGGTTTGCCAGAATTTCTTTGAGGCCGTCCGATAGTCCTCCTCCATGGCCTCCCCAAACTCGTCCCAACCCCGAGTTTTTGCCTCTGCGACTGCCCGAGCCGTGGCATGCTTGGCCTACCTGTACTCATCGGCTGCCTCAGGAGTCCCACGAGCCAACAAGGCTCTATAGGACTCCTTCTTCAGCTTGACGGCATCCCTTCCTTCCGGTATCCACCACCGGGTTCGGGGATTGCTGCCGCGACAAGCACCACAGACCTTACGACCACAGCTACGAGCGGCCGCATCGACAATAGAGGTGGAGAACATGGCCCACTCGGAGTCCATGTCCCCAGCCTCCCCCGGGATCAGGGAGAAATCTCCCAGAGGTGTGAATTGAAGACCCCTCTGACAGAGGGCTCCGCCAGACGTTCCCAGCAGACCCTCACGATGCGCTTGGGCCTGCCAGGTCTGTCCGGCTTCCTCCTCTGCCAGCGGATCCAACTCACCACCAGGTGGTGATCGGTTGACAGCTCAGCCCCTCTCTTCACCCGAGTGTCCAAGACACGCGGTCGGAGGTCAGATGACACGGCAACAAAGTCGATCATCGACCTCCGACCTAGGGTGTCCTGGTGCCACGTGCACCGATGGACACCCTTGTGCTCGAACATGGTGTTTGTTATGGACAAACTGTGACTAGCCCAGAAGTCCAATAACAAAACACCACTCGGGTTCAGATCAGGAAGGCCGTTCTTCCCAATTACGCCCCTCCAGGTGTCACTGTCATTACCCACATGGGCGTTGAAGTCCCCCAGGAGAACAACGGAGTCCCCAGTCGGTGCACTGTCTAGTGCCCCTCCCAGGGACTCCAAGAAGGCCGGGTAATCTGCACTGCTGTTTGGCCCGTAGGCCGACACAACAGTGAGAGACCTGTCCCCGACCCGAAGGCGCAGGGACGCGACCCTGTGTTGGGGTGAACCCCAACACGAAGCGGCTGAGCTGTGGGGCAATGAGCAAGCCCACACCAGCTCGCTGCCCCCCCCCCCCCCCCCCCCCCCCCACGGGCAACGCCATAGAAATAGAGAGTCCAGCTCCTCTCAAGGAGTTGGGTTCCAGAGCCCAAGCTGTGCATGGAGGCGAGGCCGACTATATCTAGTCGGTAACGCTCAACCTCCCGCACCAGCTCAGGCTCCTTCCCCCCCAGCGAGGTGACATTCCATGTCCCCAGAGCCAGTCTCCATGTCCGGAAATCTGGTCGTCGAGGTTCCCGCCTTCGACCGCTGCCCAGATCTCCATGCACCAGCCCCTTACGGATCCTCTTGCGGGTGGTGGGTCCACATGAGGACGGCCCCACGTCACTCCTTCGGGCTGAGCCCGGCCGGGCCCCATGGGGAGAAGCCTGGCCACGAGACACTCGCTGTTGAGCACCCACCCCAGGCCTGGGTCCAGGGTAGGGCCCCGGTAACGCCGGTCCGGGCGACGTAGCTAGCCTTGATCTTTCTCTTTTCATAAGGGGCTTCTGAATCGCTCTTAGTCTGTCCCGTCTCCCTGGACCTGTTTGCCATGGGTGACCCTACCAGGGGCATGAAGCCCCTGACAACATAGCTCCCAGGATTTGTCAGGCACTCAAACCCCTCCACCACGTTAAGGTGGCGGTTCAGGGAGGGGATATATAACTAGAGGTCATTTCAGGAATTATAAGCAGGAGAGATGTAAATACACCTCCACTAAACTGTTGTAGCACCTACAACGGACCAGACATGTCAACAGTGAGTTAAACACTAACAAGGTCATTGTGGTAGGAAATGATTATGTTCTTTTTTACTATATGCGTTATCATCGATTATAATAGGTGAACAGTAAGGCTGGGCACTGCAGTTTTTGTTTCATGCTGATAAGATCAATCATTTCTGAGTGAAAAGTTCACATTTAAAGTTTGGAATGGGGAATATGTGAGGGAGCAACATGCGGAACTTGATTTGGGATTCCTCAGTCACCTGACAAAGAATCTATTGAAAAAAATCACTGATATTTTAAGAAAGAAATTCCTAAAAATATCACAAAGGGTTAATTCTGTAAACCCAAATGTGTGCGTGACACCTGGGGTCTAGGACCACTATCATAACTTGGTTTGGAGTTTCTAGGTCACCTAACCTGGAAGCTCGTGAAAAAATATATACATTAATTAACCAAAAAAATACACTAAAATATAATGAAATATTTTATAAAATATAGGTGTACTATACATTTTTATTTTTCAAATGTTTTTGTTTCATAATTGCGTTTAACAATTTCAAGGGATTCATTTTTTAAGAGTAACTTATTGATAGTCCCAAACCAGCGTACATCGGACATGGGGGCGGTCAGCGGGGTGGTCAGCGGGGTGGTCAGCAGGCTGGTCAGCGGGATGGTCAGTGTAAGCTCCTGCTGCTGTTGCAGGGGCGAATATCCAACGCCAAACATGAAACCAACCTCACTGCGGTTTCTCTTTGGGGAAAGGCTCTGTGATTGGATGAGCTAAAGTGGCGGGTGCACACTGCTCCAGTGGGTGGAGCGGGTGCACACTTGCGCTCTCCTCAGTGGTACACCGGTGCTCTCTTGTGCTGCACAGCCAATACACATGAATGGTATTCAGAGCCACGCTGGCCGCTCTCCGAGTCCTGTGTACATGGGCCTTTAGTGACATTAAGTAGATTTAAATCAGCACTAGTGAACTTGACTCAAAGCTTTCCCCTAAACAAGAGAGCGGTGACTTCAGAACCACACACTCTCACTGCCTGTGGATCGGCTGTAGACCTGTCCATTAAAATGCACTCGCCTTCTCATCAAGATCGACCAAAGTTTAAATTAAATTTTTTCCACAGCCCTACTACAACTTAAAATACAGACTTTCAAACATCATCTGTGCATTAAGAAAAACAACAGCACTTGTCCTGACTTGCCCCTTACGTCCTAAAACCTGTTCTGTGCATTGTCACACTGTGTTTATACAGTAAATAAGGCTGATGCCCTCACTGCTCACACAGCTCCCGTCTGTTTGAATAATATCACTTTGACAAGGCCACTTCAAAGTACAGTTCAAGTGTTTGTCAAATGTTTGTACATTCAGAACCTTTTAAATGCGACCTGCAGCTGCAATGCTACTGTACAATTAGCATCTTAATAATACTTAATGCTGTTTACTTTATTGATCTCGCAGTCATATTAGGTTGGATAATCAGCCGGGATATTTACTTACCAAAAGCTCTAATGTGTCATTTAGTGATTTGAAGCTGCATGGCATGTAGGCCTGTCACAATAATTATATTGACTTATTGTTCAATATATAAAAGCTGGAACAATATATTTTGGGGCTCAATATTTATTGTCTGTAGGTTTCTTCATAAAAGTCAGGAGATTTGGGGTATTTTTGTTGTAATACGATAACATTTGAGCTGTAGAGGGTAGTATAACTTCTGTGGCTAATTATTGGTTTATTCTGCCATGTATTTGTTGCAGCTCAGGCCTTTTCAATGATACTGTCTATTTGAAAAATGTTTACTGGAATTATCTTGAATTATTGTTATTGCATCAGTGGCATAAAGTAGTTTCAATGTTATTGTTTATTCCAGTATGTCTCTGTAGAAATATACTGTATCATGCTTCAAAATGTATTATCATGACATAACGGCATCTTCATGGCTTTTTAGAGATCAGAATGTTCATCATGTTGATTCTGCTGATGGCAGTCGGAGGTCTTGTTCAGTCAGTAGTCGGGCTCGGTGATATGGGGGGAAAAAAACATATACACATATATATATACAGACATGGAATTTTTTTTTTTTTCATTTACCTATTACATGAATCAAGACAAAATACACATTAAAAGCAAAGATTAATGACTTTTAAGTGCTCCATTTCAATTCAATTAAACTCAAACTCAAAAACATTTTAAGTGTAAAGCGTAAAACACATGTATGAAACACATTTGTGTCCATGATATTACAGCATGTTTTGTCAGCAGACCTGGCAGTTAAAATGCACTTAGCTTATCTTCGATCTCTATCTGTCAATCTTTTGATTTTTGGCACAGCCCTAGTGAACAGATTGATAAAGCCTGTGCTGTGGTAACTAGAGCTGCTGCGATTAATCGACTAACCATGATTTTGATAATTGTTATCTGGGCTATGCAGACTCACACAAAAACACTTTTACAACAAAAACACTGACTTTATTACAGATTTTCAGATTGATCTGATCTGAAAGTCTATTTAGAAGCCTTCAGTCACCATCCATATTTCAGCCATGGTTTGGTCTAAAAATGGATTTAAAAAGACTCAATGTACAACATTATATATATATATATATATATATATATATATATATATATATATATATATATATATATATATATGGGACATGGAATGTCACCTCGCTGGGGGGGAAGGAGCCTGAGCTTGTGCGGGAGGTTGAGCGTTACCGGCTAGATATAGTCGGCCTCACCTCCACGCACAGCTTGGGCTCTGGAACCCATCTTCTTGAGAGGGGTTGGACTCTCCATTTCTCTGGCGTTGCCCGCGGGGAGCGGCGGCGAGCTGGTGTGGGCTTGCTCATTGCCCCACAGCTCAGCCGCTGCGTGTTGGGGTTCACTCCGGTGAACGAGAGGGTCGCGTCCCTGCGCCTTCGGGTCGGGGACAGGTCTCTCACTGTTGTGTCGGCCTACGGGCCAAACAGCAGTGCAGAGTACCCGGCCTTCTTGGAGTCCCTGGGAGGGGTACTAGACAGTGCACCAACCGGGGACTCCGTTGTTCTCCTGGGGGACTTCAACGCCCATGTGGGTAACGACAGTGACACTTGGAGGGGCGTGATTGGGAGGAACGGCCTCCCCGATCTCAACCCGAGCGGTGTTTTGTTATTGGACTTCTGTGCTAGCCACAGCTTGTCCATAACAAACACCATGTTTGAGCACAAGGGTGTCCATCGGTGCACGTGGCACCAGGACACTCTAGGTCGGAGGTCGATGATCGACTTTGTTGTCGTGTCATCTGACCTCCGACCGCGTGTCTTGGACACTCGGGTGAAGAGAGGGGCTGAGCTGTCAACTGATCACCACCTGGTGGTGAGTTGGATCCGCTGGCGGAGGAGGAAGCCGGACAGACCTGGCAGGCCCAAGCGCATTGTGAGGGTCTGCTGGGAACGTCTGGCGGAGCCCTCCGTCAGGGGGGTCTTCAACTCCCACCTCCGGGAGAGCTTCTCCCTGATCCCGGGGGAGGTTGGAGACATGGACTCCGAGTGGGCCATGTTCTCCACCTCTATTGTTGATGCGGCTGCTCGTAGCTGTGGTCGTAAGGTCTGTGGTGCTTGTCGCGGCGGCAATCCCCGAACCCGGTGGTGGACACCGGAAGTAAGGGATGCCGTCAAGCTGAAGAAGGAGTCCTATCGAGCCTTGTTGGCTCGTGGGACTCCTGAGGCAGCTGATGAGTACCGGCAGGCCAAGCGTGCCGCGGCTCGGGCAGTCACAGAGGCAAAAACTCGGGGTTGGGAGGAGTTCGGGGAGGCCATGGAGGAGGACTATCGGACGGCCTCAAAGAGATTCTGGCAAACCGTCCGACGCCTCAGGAGGGGAAAGCAGTGCTTCACCAACACTGTTTACAGTGCGGGTGGAGAGCTGCTGACCTCGACTGGGGATGTTGTCGGGCGGTGGAAGGAATACTTTGAGGATCTCCTCAATCCCACTGTCACGTCTTCCGAGGAGGAAGCAGAAACTGGGGACCCAGAGGCGGACTCGTCCATCACCCTGGCTGAAGTCACTGAGGTGGTTGGCAAGCTCCTCGGTGGCAAGGCTCCGGGGGTGGATGAGATCCGTCCTGAGTACCTCAAGTCTCTGGATGTTGTGGGACTGTCTTGGCTGACACGTCTCTGCAACATCGCGTGGCGGTCGGGGACAGTACCTGTGGAATGGCAGACCGGGGTGGTGGTCCCTCTGTATAAGAAGGGGGACCGGAGGGTGTGTTCCAATTACAGGGGAATCACACTCCTCAGCCTTCCCGGTAAGGTCTATTCCAGGGTACTGGAGAGGAGAATCCGACCGATAGTCGAACCTCGGATTCAGGAGGAGCAGTGTGGTTTTCGTCCTGGTCGTGGAACACTGGACCAGCTCTATACTCTCCATCGGGTCCTCGAGGGCTCATGGGAGTGTGCCCAACCAGTCCACATGTGTTTTGTGGATCTGGAGAAGGCATTCGACCGTGTCCCTCGTGGTGTCCTTTGGGGGGTGCTCTGGGAGTATGGGGTCCGGGGCTCTTTGCTAAGGGCTGTCCGGTCCCTGTATGACCGGAGCAGGAGCTGTGTTCGCATTGCCGGCAGTAAGTCAGACCTGTTCCCAGTGCATGTTGGACTCCGCCAGGGCTGCCCTTTGTCACCGGTTCTGTTCATTATATTTATGGACAGAATTTCTAGGCGCAGCCAGGGGCCGGAGGGGGCCTGGTTTGGGAACCACAGGATTTCATCTCTGCTGTTTGCAGATGATGTTGTCCTGATGGCTTCTTCAAGCCAGGACCTGCAGCAGGCACTGGGGCGGTTTGCAGCCGAGTGTGAAGCGGCTGGGATGAGAATCAGCTCCTCCAAATCCGAGGCCATGGTTCTCGACCGGAAAAAGGTGGTTTGCTCTCTCCGGGTGGGTGGTGAGTCTCTGCCCCAAGTGGAGGAGTTCAAGTATCTCGGGGTCTTGTTCACGAGTGAGGGAAGGATGGAGCGTGAGATTGACAGGCGGATCGGTGCAGCGTCTGCAGTGATGCGGTCGCTGTATCGGTCCGTTGTGGTAAAGAAGGAGCTGAGCCGGAAGGCGAAGCTCTCGATTTACCGGTCAATCTACGTTCCTACCCTCACCTATGGTCATGAGCTTTGGGTAATGACCGAAAGGACAAGATCGCGGATACAAGCGGCTGAAATGGGCTTCCTCCGCAGAGTGGCCGGGCGCACCCTTAGGGATAGGGTGAGGAGCTCGGTCACACGGGAGGAGCTCGGAGTAGAGCCGCTGCTCCTACACGTTGAGAGGAACCAGCTGAGGTGGCTCGGGCATCTGCTTAGGATGCCTCCTGGACGCCTCCCTAGGGAGGTGTTCTGGGCATGTCCCACCGAGAGGAGGCCCCGGGGAAGACCCAGGACACGCTGGAGGGACTATGTCTCTCGGCTGGCCTGGGAACGCCTTGGGGTCCCACCGGAGGAGCTGGAGGACGTGTCCGGGGTGAGGGAAGTCTGGGAGTCCCTGCTTAGACTGCTGCCCCCGCGACCCGGCCCCGGATAAGCGGAAGAAAATGGATGGATGGATGGATGGATATATATATATATATATATATATATATATATATATATATATATATATATATATATATATATATATATATATATATATATATAGATATATATATATATATAGATAGATAGTTAGTTAGTTAGTTAGTTAGTTAGTTAGTTAGTTAGTTATATATATAATATAGTTAGTTGTAGCATCTTTTTTTTTTTAAACAAAATCACTAAATTAATCATCTGAAAACCTTATGAGCATATTGATGTTTATCAGGATATTGACTGGTACAAGCCAACATTTGAATCAGCATAATGGTATTTATTTATTTAAACTTGGATTACACCAGGATTAAAAAAAGGACCAGGACAGAACTGGCCTCAAACCAGACCTAAACCAAGTGTGAACACAGTCTTACTTTTATTTTTAGCATCAGGAGCACCATTAGAGATAAGGCGTCATTTTGTCCTCAATCAGCTTATCACAGTTATTTTTCCTCTGAAGTGAATGTACGCAGACAAAAGTAGCAGCACATCTGGTGATGTATATGAATTCTGTGCAGTGAAAATATTGTAATTAAAGTCTGCATAGATGCATATGTATAAGCTGTGGAATTTGAGGTCACATACTTGCAGATCTCTAGAGAAATCTCCTCAAGCTGCTTTTGCTGCCAAAAGTTTGTTATTTCTGTATGCTAAATATGACATGTTTCTAAGCTTAGTCAATGCTTTTTATGCATGAAGCTGAATTGTGCTAAGATGTAGTGACTTCTACTTCATCCACTAACTTAAGTTCTTGTTTGTGAAGCAGCTTTTCTTAAGTCTTAAAGTTCATGAATCACAAGAGTTCAACAACCTGGAGAGTTTGCACTCCTCATGTCATTTGTTCTCTCTAAGTCATAGCAGTAATTGCTGGTTTGAGCAATTTGTTCATCTGTTCCTCTGTACATTGGGCTGCTCTGTGTGTGGTTGAACCCTGGATATCAGACGTCTGCAGACTGTCATTTCTAACTTTTAATCCTCTGAACACTGAAATGAAAACTTATTAACTCATTCTATTTCTTCTTCTAGAGAAAGAGCTGGCCGGCATGGCTGACAAGTATAAATTCATTTCTTTATTTCTGAAGTGACCTTTAAATAAAAGTTTTTTCTCATGTCAGGATCAGGAACAGTGTTTGGTTGATTTGGGTGTTGCCGAGTTGACAGAATTTTTTTATTTTTTTTTTACTTGTGTTGTGTTTTTTGCAGAAGTCACTGATATTATCCATCTATAATAGCTGGATATTTGAAGCAATTCATCTTCTTCACAAATGTGAGAAAAGCCCCTGTACGGCTTTGTAGCATGAGACAGCAGCGCCAATATAATCCATACACAGTGCAGCCTGTCCGGGACCTGACCCTGACCACTGCAAAATGTAAAGAAACATTGTCTAAAACTGTTGTTGATGACTGTATGTATTTTTATGGGCACTTAAATGAGTCTTAAGTTAAGACTAAAGGACATGTAAAAAAGAAAATAATAAAGTTTTAGGCTGTTCAGTGACATTGGACTTAAGACTTGGAGACCTCTCTCTTACACATCATTATGAGACACAGAGCACATCTTTTCCATAATTAAGACGAATGAAGAGTTATTTTAGGGGAAAGGTGTATCTGTCTTGCCACCTGACCGCACGACCCAGAAACCTTGCCAAAATGCAAATGAGTGCAGGTGGATTGGGAGACTCCAGCATATGTAGTGGAGTTGTTAATCTATCCAGGCCCCTCTGCCTCCCTGATGTTTCTCCTTCTGCACAATCCATCTCTGAGGAAGCTCCTTACCCTTTGAGGTCCTGCAGCTGTATCACCTCTGCTCAGGAAATAGGGAGAGACTCAGGGGTATTTTGTGTTTTTAATTTAAAGCTAATAAATAATAGAATCTTTAAGATGAGTCACTTTTTAATTAAACAATTCTGTACTGTTTATTTTACAGCTCTGTGTCCGAACAAATGAGGTGTCCAAGCATGGATCTATAAAGCACTTAAGTTGGTGAAACGCAGTAATGGTGATAAATGTCCAATTCCATCAGTACATATGAGGTTGATAGAGAGGAAAATTGCATCTGTTATGTTTTTTTTTTTTTAAATATAATGTTTATCACTTGGACACACATGTTAAAGCTACAGTCTGCAGGGATCACTTTTGCCGTCTACTAGTAAAAAAATCAAAGCTAACCTATTAAAACTATAATTTATATGAAGATGGTGCACTGTTAATCTTTTGTTACACTTCACAGGCAAATGAATTCTGATGATATTTCAACTAACAAGAATCTATCTGGAAAATTGTGGTTCGGGTGGAAGCCAAAGGTGAAGGCAGGCCTGTCGTATATTCTTCAGCCTATTTTAACAGAAATGCTAACAGTTGTTTGGAAAAATACTATAACCAATAATCAAAATACAAAAAAGTGTATTCTTTGTTACAGCAGATATGTACAGGACAGGGCCCAGACCGGCCCTGGTCAGGAGCCTTCTGGCGTCCCAAGCAAGTCTCCCTGAACCTCTTCCCTAGAGCATCTCTCCCCCTGGTCTCCTTCTGAGCATCTGACCTCTGAGTATTTATACCAGAATTACAAAGCTACATATATTTCACATCATAGTCACATTTGATTCCCATCCATGAGTTAATCAGCTTTTACTCTTAGACAGGTAGAACAACATAGAGTTTCCTGTGGGATGAGGACAGAGTCTTCACACATGTTCATGTCTGCTCTGGGACTCACACACTGACTCAGAGCAAATGCATTTACACATGTGAAGACATGTGATGAGAATATTATCTTCACAACATCAATGTACATACATTTGGAATCACACAGTTTTGGAAAAAATAAAAATAAATAAACACAAAAAATATACATGCAGCGTGAATCTCATGTGCTTTTGTAAACAGAAAAGTGTTCTGTGCTTTTCTCTTCAGTCTAATGAATTAAAGCTTGATTTCTCTGTGTGTTCTGCTGTTGTGAAGCATTTGTTTGAAGCGTTTGTTTGTTTTAAGTATTTGTATGAATGTTATGCCTTTCCCCAATTATATTTGATGGGACCTGTCAGAGAATGATTATGTGTACAACTCACATCAAGAGTGCTACACTGGCCTCTGCCAGGTTAAAGGTAAAAGGTAGTGTGTTTTCAGGTGGTCAGTATGAGCCAGGGGTTAAATGGATCAGATTCTCTCATGATTCAGGTCCAGGGCCTGATACAAGTAGATCCAAGAAGTCCTCTTGTTCATTTTGCTTATATAGCAAATATGGAAAGGCTGATAGTCTGCACTTTTAAACCACTGTGCTGGACTAAGACTTACAAAGTGAAAGTCTTAGAGTGTGAAGTGTGCATGGATGGTTTCACCACTCGCAGCATGACAGTCCATCTCTTCTTAGTTCCAAATGGAAGCAGAGCACTTCAAGCCTAATTCTCAATCTGTGTCATCCTTTCTTCATCAAACGGATGATTTTTCGTCTGAAGTTGTGTCACAGATGTTGTTAATCAAAGCAGAGCTGCAGAGGAGAACACAAGAATGAATATTGAAAAACAGAAGTTACCTCCATTCAATCATGTGACCCCCGATCTTGAGAATACAAGGACATTATTTGCCTGCAGCTTCCAATAACAATTTGAATATCGCACCTCTGTCATCATCATAAACAGTGTTGTCAGAGGAGGCCTAGTCATCTCTCAGGGTCCAGTAATCAGCTTAAGGGATAATAGAGCCATTATTGAGTTGTCTTGTCTCTGGTGGCTCCTGATCTGCTGTATCTAGCGCTGACCATTTGACTTTGCTGTCTGCAAATTTGAATCTGATGTTTTCATCACACCCTTGGGCTCTTGGGAGCAACAAAGGCCTCTACACAATCTTATTACACTCTGAATTGTTACTGTAAATGGGATTGATACTGTATGTACATAACTTCGACAGGCAATATCCAGTGTTTAATTT
This sequence comes from Periophthalmus magnuspinnatus, assembly GCF_009829125.3. Lineage (NCBI taxonomy): Eukaryota > Metazoa > Chordata > Actinopteri > Gobiiformes > Gobiidae > Periophthalmus > Periophthalmus magnuspinnatus. The sequence continues at coordinate 28,269,346 of NC_047136.2, forward strand.
AGAAATGTCACTTTACATTTAGAGTCAAAGTAATTATAGAGTTATTTTTAAAAAGTATTTGGGGACTTTGTGTTTGTACTGGTGGGGAGCATTTTGGTATTTTTCTGTTCTATGATAAGATTCTGCTATTTATTTATTAACCATATTGTACATTTAGAAAAACATTTTGTTCATAATCCTACATCAGGGTTATTTTGTCAGTACCATAATTTAGTTTCAGTATTAACGTTTGTCACGATGTTTTCTTCAGCAGTATGTCACACTTCAAAATGTGTTATCAGGCTGTATCTACCAGGTTGGTTTAGGTGTATAAATTACAGGGGAGAAAAATGTGAACTTTTTCTTTGCCTGTACAGTATACTGCCACTATGCTTCACTACTCAACAATATATATTTTTTGTTTTGTTTTGTTTTTCATCATGTATCATCTCAGTCAAATGTGCTGACACAGTGATCTCTGTTAACATGCACTGTGGTCAGACAATAAGTGTTCCTACACAAACAAGACAGTGCTACTTTAAAATAGTTCCTAGTGTTTGTTGCTGCTGCTTCCTTGGCACTTCTCACCTCGTGGTGCAGATTGTGATGCATATGTGGCCTGTTTACATGTTCGAGGTGAAAATTAGTTTGGAACAGTTTTTCCATTACCAGTAGATTTCATGGTTGCATTTTGTTTTTTTTTAATTATTATTACTGACTGAAAGATGTTGAGGCATTGTCAATTTTCCTTTCCACATTGTAACATGAGCCTATATTATTCCTGTCAAATGCAGAACTCTTTCTGTTGAGTGACAGCTGAACATAAGAAGGCAGCGATTTGAAAAGTCATTGTTGGCTCTGTCTGCAGTGTCATTTGCATTCTGTTGTCATTTCAGGCTGTTCATCTGGCTGTAATAATGCCTTGTTCTTTGTTTAGAGCAAATGAGGATGTTTTATATCAGAGGTCTAATTACACTACTATTATCAATTTAATAATAACTGCTAAGGATACTATTTGAGCTAAATGGTTACTTTAGGGACCGACAAATAATTCCATTGGGGAAAAACACTTAATCCTTGGCAAAAAATCATTATACTCAACCAGCCAAGCTGCCACATTGATGTGATCTGGCGTTCTGGTCATATGGGCTATGTTATCAGCAGTTTATGGTCTTGTCACCCACAAAAGCACCTATTCAAATCCAGCAAAGTGTTCCATTGAATTATATTTGCATGATTAACAATGGTGGCAAAGGCCAACAGCATCACAGCCGTGTGTTTCATATGATTTACACACCTGCTTTTATGGACTCTTGTTAAGGCTACACTTTATTGAGACTTTATTTATTGACTGTGTTATTGAGGTTGTTAAACTTGTGAATGGTGTCAATGTAGTGGCATTAACATTATTTTTTTGTAAAAAAAAAAACAAAACAGTGGTTCTCAAACTGTGGTTTGTGTGCCACTGGTGGTGTGTAAGCTTTTTCTCGTCGTACTCCACTTAAGCTTTAGTGTTGACTCAATTTTATCCAAATCTTCCCCTCCTTTAGGTGATTTTGGATTTCTATTTTAATTCTGGTTTAGCCCCAGGTCAGACCTGATATCGTCCTGTTATGGAGCTGGTGTAGATCTGGTGTTTCTTGGAAAGTAACATTTTGCCTTAGGTGTTCAAAGTTTTGAAAACCACTGATTTTTTCAGACAGCACGGATTCTCTGGTCCTGTCAATATCCTAATATTAATGTGTAGCAAAGCTGTAATCAACAAAGATTAAAACTTTTCCTAGGCCTCTGATGTCTTAAAACAAGATTTGATCTATTTTTCTTGTCAACATATTCTGGGGGAGTAATTATGTGGAAAATCAGGGATGATGTCACTGCGCTACAGCAAAAACATTCACATTCACACAGAAACAGCAATACCTCATAGTCCAACTTGCAGAGGAATGTATGCTCTGTCCACCAGTGAGATGGATGAGTGGGCAGAGCTATGTTCCATCCACAGGAGCAATCATGGCAGATAATCCATCGAAGCCAAACTCTGCACAAGTGCTGCTTGTGTCATTGGCTGTGACTTTGGGATTGTAGCGTTTCAATCTTAGTTGCTTCCTGCGGAGTGTGTTGAGCTTGATTCTTGGTTAGCTTTTTTGGTCATAGTTTTTTTCCCCTGAAGTTCTCAAAAAAAAAATAAAAAAAGATTTCTGTTTTTTTCAGCCATGGCTGACCTTATCCGGCCTGTGAGAACCAGACACTTTGACAAAACTGTGCAAAGACGAGGGGGTCCAGAACAGTATCCTGTCACATTGATTCCAGTGGGTGTGAGTGACAGGCAGGTTAACCAATCAGAGACACACACTCTGTTTGGGTAAAAACAAACATGATGGTTACGTAAAAAAAAAAAATAACACAGAGGACGAGGAACAGCCAGTAAATTCAACAACCAAAGCACTAAATTGTTATTTATCTCAGTTCTGAATGATATGACAATTTTTTAGTTATGATGGAGGTTTCTTCACGCTGTAAGATCTGATTCCAGAGTGTAGAGGGACTGGCTGGTCGAGCGCAGCGTAACTCCTGTGCTGCATGTTTTTCAGTCCAGCCAACATTTGAATTTGCTTTAAATTTGTTTAGCTTGATCTTAAATACAGCACTGTCAGTTGCTGAAATGGTTGTGATTTCTGTCCACAAGGTTGTTCCATATCTTTATTTCATGTTTTCCCACAAAGGACATGTGAGCAAATACCACAGCATAATCAAGTGCTGTCAAACGCTGCTTGTTGCCATGACTATGTATTGATTGGTGGTATGGGATGTACACTGCTGTATAGATAGTATCTAGTAGCTTGAAGTGTCATGTTTGTGGAGGAAGCTGTAAAAAATTCTGCATAGGCCAGTTTATTGTTACAGATACATAAAGGTTTTGTAGAATTTCTTAAAGTTTCTAAAATTGCTTTGAGACTTAATGCAAATGGAAACGGTAAACAAATCAAAAACTAGACCTCAGAAATGTCTGTATTGGCTCTGTGAAGGCTGATTGATGCACCCAGCATAACACATTGTATAAGCTCAGAGAAAGGAAAATACAGAACAGGTACAGTGACAGAAATGGAAAAAGTACATTCCCCACCATAAAACTGTCTCCACCACTGGATAAGACTGAAGATTGGAGCGAAGATTTATTGCTGAGAAAAATCCCCTCAAATCCTCTTTTCCAGCTCCAAGGTAGATTATATAAGATTTATGTAAAACTGCGCCCCCTGGAGCCACAGCACACTGCAGCAAATAAAAAATCAAAGCAAAGTCACCCCCTTGGTTTGTTATTCCAAAACAGTAAGCACAAGGCGCAAATGAATTCTAGCCTTAATACAAGTAGAACTCCTACACCCAGTTTTGAGGTTAGTCCAGAAAAAAAACAAAAAAAAAAACAAAAAACTGCAAAAGCTCCAGTATCCACCGACTGCACCTTTATTGACACACATTTACAATTCCAAGTTGTCTAAATGTGAAGCTCTGCAGAAAAATGTGATAACGTGTCCTACCGTTGTTTATTATGATCACAGTGAAAAATCGCACTCACAGGGAGGCATTACTTCAGGACGAAGCAGCTAATTATTCAGTGCACCCGAGGGATCAAAAGCAGGAGGATTACGGTATCAATTTGATATGAAAAATGCACCAGCAGAAATATCTACCTAATGTAATAACACAATATTCTTCTGTCACTGACTAATATTATGTATTATTCTTGATTATTCCACCTTTTTTTCTTCATTTAGCCTTTTTCTTTCTGAATCTGTTGACGAGGTTCACGCTTATAGACAAAATGTTCTATATGCTTAAAGATCCCATATTAAGTAAAATTGAGCTTTATGCCATGTTTAAACGTTGTTACCTCCTCAAAAATATACTGTTTCATTCACACATGTTTGAGTAACACTTTATTATTAGTCTGTCCACAGCTCTGTTCCACCTTGTGATGTCATGAAATGGTAGTTTTAAAGTTAACAGCTCCTTTTTCCTTTAGTTCTGAAGAGATTTGCAATTCCAGGGCTGAAATTGTTCAAATGATTCTAGTGAAGGTGTATGGAGTTTAAAAAGAAAGTGGAGCACTTCCTGTATTACCACATGATGACATCACAAGGTGGAGCAAGGTGTTTTTTGTTTGAGAGAACTCAGTCTAAATCTGCAGGGTTTGTGTGTTAAACATGTTTGAAGGAAACAAAACACAACTCCAGGTCTGTTTGTGATGAGGAAACAACATTAGAACAGAAAATAGTGTAACACGGGCCCGTTAAGTTTAACTCTATAAAAAAAACACCTAAACTATCTACCATGGGTCAAGTTACAGTTATTGGATTGTTTCCTGTTTTAGTGTATTACATTGCTAATCAAACACTCACTACAGTGTGTTTAAGCAAATGTCAGCAAGTTATCTATTACTGACTGAAAAGTTTGACTGTGAGACTATATTAATCACAGCCTGTTAATTAAATAGAATGAAACTCACTTTGGAACTGATTTTATAACTAAAACTAAGCTGCTGGAGTTATATCAGTACTGTGAATACATATAGTGCACAGTATTGCTAAGTAAGACTGACAGCTTGCTAAGTGTTTATCTTTTTCTTTTTATGGAGTGTAATTGTATTTATGACCTTTTCTCATCGAGGTGATGGAGAAGCTATAAAACCATGAATTTTCAATAAATGACAAGAGTAAGATGAGTTTATATTGAGTTTCCCTTTTATGAAGCACAGTTGATGTTTGTTACAGAAGGAATACATTAAAGCATTAAAGTTAAGCAGTTGTATAAGTTTTCATAATTATTGAGGTGCAATATATTACTCTTGATTTAATAAGCTAACTTTATGTAAATCATAATGTTAGCTTGAGTTTGTGTCTTGCTTTTTCAATTATTTATACTTTAAACCAATTTCCTAGAATTAGTATGACCAAGGATACACTCTGTTATTCTGTTGTCTGAATCCCACATGCATGATGTTGTTGTCTCCTTGGGCAAGGTACTTCACCCATTTACTCACCTATGTTGTGTATTTTGTTTAATGACGATAAAGATGATTGAGATGATTGTTTATTTGAGTGGCACATTGCCATGAGCTGGTGGCTCTTTGCTCATCTGGCTCCTGAACAGAATCAAACTTCTCACACTTCTAATTAAATGTGTTCAGTGTTTTGCAATGTTTTTTGTTTTACTTTTGTCACATGTGTTTTGACATTAAAAACAGAGTGTGTGTTTCTCTAATGGATTAATCTGCCTGTCACTCACATCCACTGGAACGTTTTGTGGTATTCATCACATTCCACAAGTTGCCGTGGGCGATGCCATTGTCTTTCGGGTTGTATTATTTTGCATAGGGCTGTCGACCTTGACAGTAAATAAGTTCAATAGGGACTACAGAGTGTTTTAGGGGCAAAACTTTTCCCAAATTCTCAATTGAAATGAATGGGATTCACGCTTAACCAGAAATGCCAGCACAAAAGCCACACAGTTTAGTCGCATTTACAGCAAAAGTGGGCGGGGCTGAATAGAGTCAATAGGAGAAGCATGTACTCTGGGCTGGCCTGGCTCAGAGTGGTTTGTGGTACAGATCCAGAACCTGCATTCATCAGTGTAGCCTTGGGCAGCTGTGGCTACAGAAGTAGTAGTGATAATGCACAACACTGTATAGAGACTTTCAGTATTTTGAAAAGAAGAAGATGAGAGGATTGCATTATTATATTATACTTTCATTTATGTTTATAACACACTAATGCTTATTTATCATACTTGACCAACAACTTCCAGCCTTCTATGCTTATAGCAAAACTTCTTCAGAAAGCAAAACGCTGACCACAAAGTGAATTGCTTTCATATAGGTTGTATTGGAGCCCCAAGTCATGCAGTTTATATAGCGTGTAGGTAGTGACGGATTACTTTTCTCCATGCTCAAGGTTCAGAAAATATAGCTCTAGGTAGAATTCGCTGGAGAGCCAGATGATTTCGGGCAAGCAGTGCAAAATGTAATAAAGTTGCGGCCCTGGTTGTGTGTGCACAGTCCTAGATGTGTACACAATGGGAGTCAGAGAAATAGATTGCCCAACAGCGCTCTTTAATCCAAGCTTCATGTACAATTGGTGCCATAATTACATCCTGTTGAGTGCATGACACATTGTTTGGACTCAAGCTTGGAGTAATGTCTTTGTGTCGCTGTCACCGATGAAACATAGTCACTCCATGTGGCGTGAGAAGTGGGACAGCGTTGTCAGGACACGTGTGAAATATTGCTGAGCCAAGGTGGGTGATACATACCAGGAATCTGCCGCACAGGAAGGTAATTATCCCACAGGATTAGAACTCAGCTAAAATGCTGGAAATGGTTTTATCTGTTATGTTTGATTTACTGCTCCACCTTAGTGCGCACATTATTACTCTGGAAGTTATGTTTACATCTTGGAAGATGATTTGGTTTTAATTAATATAGCAGATAGTCAAACATGTCTTCAACTACCCTTGAGCTTTTAAGATAGTTTACTGCATAATAATCAGTGTTCTCATTCTTATGCATTATTAAACTCATATGAATATTCATCAACTGTATGATATCATCAGAACAGCATTATGTGGGAACAGCAGAAAAACATTACTACTAAAACTGTTTTCACTTGCAGTTAATCAGTCAATCATCAATTTAACAATACAATGACCAATCCAGTATTTAGATTAGGTTTTGTCCTAACATCTGGGGGATCAAAGATACAGACTCGGGGTAAAATTTTGACAGTTTATTACAACGAAGGAAATGTGAATGTTGGTTGACGGGGCAGGTAGTAGAGAGCGGGGTTGTAGGCTGACATCTTCGAACCGGTCGTGGGGAGCTGGATCGGAGGCGGAGATGCAGATGCAGGGGGGGTCAAAGAAACAGGATCTGGGGAGAAAAAAACAAAAAAACAAACAGCTGAGTACTCTGGCCATAATCACAAAAACTAGACTGAGCCAAGTGGAACTGTACCACAGAGAATACACGGCTGATCTGGCGGCATGTGTAGGATCCTCAGTCTCTTTGTTGAATGCTCATGGGCTGCAGGTGTGTAGTGGGTGGTGCCAGAGTCTCCGCCCAGCTCCAGACAAGGACACAGAAGGGAGGAGGGAAAGACAGCACAGAAACACAGGGACAGACTGGGATTTTCACAGTTTTAGATTCTTCCCATTATTATTTGACATGAAATAAAAAATTTAAGGAGTGGAGTGTGTGCAATTTTATAATTTCATATCTTTATTTTATATGTGTTCAAAGGTTATGTGTGTTTGCAGATGAAGATAACAGAGTCTCCCACCAGAGTTTCCCACCAAATCCATTGTATGCTTTGCAACTGTTCATCTTCACAATCTCGAGCAGTGACTTGAAAATGAGTTGTAAAAAAAGTGAAGTGTTATTTTTATGCACCTATGTGACGTTTTAGCACTCTTTGCTTGAGATTTACTATAAGAGCTGCTGGAATTAATGCTATGTAGTTAACAGTCACATATATCTTCTTTTTATTGTTAAACTCTATGTGGGCATGTCTGTAACTCGCAGATCTTTATTAGAATGCACAAATGTAATGTTTTGATCTTTTTAAGGCATCATTTATCTGCTTTTCCCAGATTGGTTTTGATAGTTCTCTCGCAGCCCTGAACATCTAGACAGTCATAATCATGTTTCTGCAGTAAATAATTCGGGGGCTCATTTTAAATCCAGGTAGCAAACACAAATGAGTACACTATCTTTTACCACTCTTTCTCAGTGCGTTAGTGAACTTTGTCACAAACAGGGAAACATATTGAACACATCCGGCATCTCATGACATGTAAACAAACTTGGATTATTATGTAGATAGGTAACTCAACTCCAACATTTTTTTTTTTTTTTTTTGTAAAATGACACTTTTTCTTCTTCTTTTAGCTTCTTAAGATTAATAGTTACTGATGTGTGATAAGTACTGTGTAGTTCAAATTCAGCTTGACCCAAACAACAAAAACTTCCACAGAATTTCCATGCATGGCTCATTTAACTTAACCAAATTTGACTGAAGTAAGTACTCAGCTAAGGACTTTTGTCAATGGCACAGTGCACTGGCACTCGGTGCTGTGTGTGTGTGTGTGTGTGTGTGTGTGGGGGTGTGTGTGTGTGTGTGTGTGTGTGTATATATATATATATATATATTTTTTTTTTTTTTTTTTTTTTTTTTTATTGGACATTCTGACCTATACAAATGAGCAGAGTTAATTTGCATTTTTATTTCCTCTGGCATTTTCACCATAGACCTTGTTCACTTTGCACTATATCTATGGCTGGCATTTTTACAGATCGTGGCTCTATAAAAGCTTAAATTGCATTGCCAATTGGCTATCTTATTGCCTTTGCTACATCCTGATACCGCAGATGAGTCCCTGCAAAAGTGGCTATAGAATCCACTGCTGTCACTGCTTCTTACTAATCCATTGTGCTGGTTACCCTGACCCTGCTGCCATGTTGACATCGTCTATTTAGATTGAAGTGATATAGTCTGATTTGCCTGTCCTTCCCTGTGGGTTATGGACAAGGCTTTCACCATGGTATCCTGTATCAGGTGTTTTATGCTACCAGTAAAACAAACCTTTGTCCAACATTAGCCATATTTGCATGTACTTTGAATAGGTGCCATACCTTGAAAAATAATTTTACAAAAAGCATATTTCACTCAAATGCTGCTGTGGGAAGTAGACAAGTCTCTGAAATGCAACCCTATAACCTTGAAATCATTAATGTTTTCTGTGAGCCAGGTCCTCCCATGTTTGTGTGTCTGGCAATTACGCTCACTATTAACCATAACATTGCATTTTCCTACAGCTACTCTGATGGCACTAATGAGCCATGCTGCTATCCCAAGCAGAAAAATGAACGTCCTAAAATTACCTGAAACTTTGAGAGGCCAAGAACCTCCCAGCAAAATGACTTATTATTCCAAAGCTTTTGATGTTAGGAATTCCACTAACAAGAACCAGGATAGACAAGACCCAAGGTGTAGGCTGTGAAAAGAAGCTCCTGAGACCAGCACATAACTAGAGGCATAACCAAATAGCGGGCACCGACCGGACATTGTGGTTGTGGATAAACAACAGAGCAAAGCCGTTGTGGTGGACATCGCAGTACCAAGTGATGGGAACATCAGGAAAAAGGAGCATGAGAAACTAGATAAATACCAGGCACTCAAAGAAGAGCTGGAGAAGGCCTGGAAGGTGAACGTATCAGTGGTGCCCGTGGTCATCGGAGCACTCGTGGCAATGACCCCCAAACTGGAGGAGTGGCTACACCAGATCCCAGGAATAACATCAGATATCTCAGTGCAGAAAAGTGCAGTACTAGGAACAGCAGAATGCACACTACTGGCACATGTTGTGCTCTCTAAAAGCCAAAGTTAAGTACAATATAACCTTTACTGTTATGGCAGTGCATCTCAGTATGTAACATGACCTCTTGGCAAGAGCAGTTAAAACCCTTTCTCTATTGATCACAGTAGTAGCAAGGGGTCGCTGCAGCCATGGCCACCTGCCCTGTTCGGCATACGGCCCAACGTTATCTTTAATAGATGATGCTTGCTGGCCAGTAAATGTTTGAAATGTCACGGTCAATTGCATTTTATAATATCTAGTTGGCTGGTTGTGTGTGATTAAATTAGTGATATGACACATTTTGATCCTGACAGTGGGACAATCCCTACAGCAAATGTAAGTAGGTGCTTGTAGCTTTCTGACAAGTTTATTCCCAATATGGTGCCCATGGTGGGGCCTCTCTATGAACAATCTGCAGCAGTCTGATAACACTGTAGCACTAGATTAGACTGAGCTAAACTGACTGTTCATCTTGAGGAGGTTCAGGTGATTTGATGGTGCCTGTTTTAATCCCACACACTGAGAGTGCAAAACTCCAGCAGAAAGTCCATCTGTTCTCTTGGGATATGATCAAATCAAATACATTATTTGAAGTTTCCCTTGATATGATAAAGATACTGTTTTGTTTAAGGATACATTAATTTAAATGGGATTTCATAATGTATCATCTATTGTTGGAGTTGGTAACAAGTGCAGTTTTGAACAGTGAGCAAATGTCTCCTCCTACACAGCCTCCCACACCATCCACTGGTCTTCTCCTTTTGTCTGGCACACATTATGTGCCATATTTTGAAGTGAGCTGAACAGCATGTTACAGAGTGAAGTCAAAGCTGTGGTGAAGGACACCCAAAGTCCTGAAACTCACTTCTGTTTGGTCATTAGCATTTTAATTCAGAAGGTGCTCTGCTTTTCACCTATTCCCAGTCACAAATTCAAAAGTGTCAGTGTAACTGCCATTTCAAGAAATATAACCCACCAACATTGTTTCATTGGCTCTAGAAAGATTCACTCTATTTCATTGGAAATGTCCACATGTAAATCAGACTCCATTAAGTCACCAAACCAGTAGGAATGCACCGGTGCAGTATCGTACCAGTGCCAACACTGGAAAATAAAAGGATTGGATATCAATTTCAGATGTTTTGATACTGATGCAATTCCATGATCAGCCATGTAGGGGGCACAAACAAAAAAACTAATAAACCTTTCCCATGTTAGACATCCACCAATGTCCTGCCTCTCTTTACAATCTCACTCTTCTTCATTTATTCTACAACGAGCACTACTGTAGTTTTGACATATCAGCCACGTTCCATAGGATTTCCACAAAAAGGCTGTTTTGGAGCTTAGGTATGTCAAAGCATTTTTACCGTTTCAAACAAGGGTCAAAAATTGTAGTCAAACATGAAAAGGGGAAAAATGCTTTGAAGATATTTTTGCCCTCAGTGGGACATGGAAGTGAGCATAGACAGTGATTGCTTTGAGGCAAAATCTGTAAATAATATTGAATATCACTTGGAGGCGTTATATAATGAAAGAATGTAATGAAAAAAGGTAGACAGAATGTAACAAAAGAATGGTGGTTATCTGGGCCCTGACCTCTCATGGCTGATGCTGATCTTGGAGAAAGAGTTCACTTTTGTGAAGAGTTGTTTGTTCCAACAGAGCACAGGGCAGATATAGCTGTGAGAGCCCAGAATGTCAGCACTCATGGATATAATCGTCGAGTCATTGGTATCGATCAACAACTATATCAATTCCCTGCAGAAATATAGCACTGCAGTTACTGGAGTTGATTTACTGTGAGACTAAAGGGTTTCAGTTCAGTGAAAAACACCTGTTCTTGCACTTAAACAATCTCTTTAGGAGCAGTGAAATTAAAGGGGGTATTTTATTTTTATGGGGTATTAACTTATGACACATGTCACAGCTAGATGACCATGCTACCTTATATAGTTGAAGAACATGTGATATTTATGAAAACAACGTTTTAACTTCACTTTTGCTCCCCTCCCTTTACTCTCCCTTTGTCACTCCATCAATGTGCTATATCACAACAGTGTTTCCTCTGGCCCCAGTGGCTTGGTGTGGCGGTGCTGATATTTGAGTGATGGGGGGATGCATATGTACGTGCATATTTTATGCAAATTACTGAAACTGTTTTTGATGCTGGAACAGCGTGGTTGCCATAGTTGTGGTTGGCTGCTCTTTGTGGCTGAGCAGTTTTTGAAAAAAAAATTGTCTTATGTTACATTTTACATTTTTTAACTTAATATTTGGGGATTTTGACCATCTAAGAAATGCAGTTTGTGCAGTTCAAAGAACAGAAGTTAAGAACTATTGGATTGTGTGATTTGAGCAGTTTGTTTCTCCTGTAACCATAGTGACCCTGCTTGTAGATAGCTCTGCTAGCCAGTTAGCTCTAAAATGCTGCAGATGTTTATATCACAGGCTTTCTACACCAAATATGGCAGAAGACACAGAAGACACACTTCAGGGGATTGTCCCATCTCATGGCCAGCTGAAACAAGCAGAGCAGAGACAGAGAGGGTTAGAAGAAACTTTCTTATTGTGTGTCCAGAGTTCACCTGCCTCTCACTGAAGGCTGCTGTGATGCTGCAGGACACAGAGGACTCAGAGGACAGATCCTTTTGTCCTAAGGGCTGTTACTGACCTCATACTGCCATGACACTGAACCTGATGACCCTACTGCACTGAGTCTTGAGCTTTCTGTTATTATGTATTTTACTGCTCAATGTGCTTAAATTGCCCCCCTCGGGACAAATAACATGATTTTTATTTGATTTAACATGGTAGAATGCTAAGAACAAATAGATTTTGAACAGGATGCAGATCTTCACTGTGTATGAACAATAGTGAATCAGAACATGCTTTTATAGTCTAACCAAACAACCAAGCCCAAATGCCTCATGAGAGGGCAGTCTGTTTTTTATTTTGCCTTTGACATGATCTGCTTACAAATGCACAGAAGTGTCTGGAGATAAGATAAGATAAAATTGATAAAAAAATATTTTGTATGTCAGTACATATATGATTGCTTTCTAAAAGCTTTTATCGCTATGGTATAAATATATTTAATATTATAATATTTAATTTCAATTACCTCAGTAAAGGCATTTGAAATTAAATGTAAGTGGCTCTCAAGTGGGAAGCTGTCAGACCTTTGGAAACTGCACATTTAGACATAAACTTTCTAATGGTGTACCAACATCACAGTAATCCTGACTCCGTATTGTTGGATGTGTATAGTTCCTGTTCAGTCCTCACATTCTGATTTCTCATTAGAGTACTTGTTAAATCAAGGGTATCAATGAAGCGTGAAGAAAAAAACATTTCAACGGTCATCTAAAAATGGTAATATTATCATATTTCTTAGCTTAACTTTGTAAGATTGTCTCTACAGTACACGGTGCCATCATATGACAATTACTACTCAGCTACCGCTCACAAATGAAAAACACCAAGGTGAAATTGCCGACAGAATTGCTCCTCTGTATCTTTGCCTTTTGATTAATGATGAATGTCCAGACTATACTCCACCCCATTTGCTAATCACCTCGTAGCTTCCATCCCATCGCATATGTTAAGAGACACTTGTAGGAAATGAATGTTCGGTTCTTTAGACAAGCTTTTACATTTCTTAAATAAAACAATGCTTTTTTTTTTTTTTTTTTTTGCTGACTGCACATAAAAACTAAATATTAATAATTGTATGAAATACGCTGTATACTTGACATAAAAAATAAGCAGGCATATGATGAATATATTTGACAGAAATGCAAACGACCTGGTTTACTCCGTCTGAGGCGCCCCTTGCTTCTCTCGATGCTCATGATTAATGGGGCAGGCGCTGCCTTTTTGGATAGAGAACTTCGTCTTTGACAAAACACATTAATATTGTGTGCCTGTTTTACATTCTCTCCTATGCAGCATGGAGCTATCAGTAGAAATGCAGGGAAGCCATTTGTCTGCATGGAAAATGGACCTCATCAGAGAAATAAAGATAAAAATATAGAAAATGTGAGGGAAAAAAAAGTACCACCATCATGGGAATATGTACAAACGTGCAAATGGACTGGCTATTTCATTTCCTGCATGGCACCCACATCTTTGTTAATGATTAATGGCACAGATATCTCATTTTTCAACACATCAATAATCACATGCTTTACATTCTGGCCTGGGTGTGAGTTGAAATGCAGAGGCAGAAATTTCGCTGCATGCAAACTGGCTGGATGTTTTCCATTTAAAGAGAAACGTCAGCACTGATTTTCTAGTGGAGGCTGTGGCTCTTGCTTCGGTCGCACGACTTTAATGTAACCACTGTCAACGTGTTTAATACTGGGCTAGATGAGCAACTGGTGACTGTGCCAAAGGAGCCAAAGAACCTCAGTGTTTATATTCACACATCTTTAGTGCAGTTCTGCAGGACTGCTGTAGAAGCCTGCAGTTTTATCTTTAGCTTTGTCAGTGTCCGCTCAGACAAATCTGATACACACTATTGGAAAAGCACATCCAAGTATAAAGGAGTCCGAGGCTCAACACTGTGGTTACTATTACTATTGCTACTGCATTTCCTCAATTTTATTACCATTTAGTCTCACACTAAATCTAAATGTCTTTTTGTTCCCAAAAGTCTACCAGAGCAGTGTCATGCTGTAGTGATGTTTGCCCCCTGTATCTGTGTCCTGTGTGCACAGAGGTCTGTATGGCTCAGTGCATCATTGGACTCATCTCAGCTTGTTGCTCTTTTAGTATATTCTAATTCAATGCTTTGCTTTTAAAGGTAAGCTGTATCTTTCCAAGGTTTTGTTTGGTTGTAGGTTTGATTGTAGGTTTTGTTTTCATAACTTCTACATTTTGTGTAACAGTGTAATTGGTTAAACATTGTCAAAATAAAAGTGAGTTTAATCAGGTATGGTTTCTGTCTTAAACTGCAACAGAGGTGCAGTATTGTGATATTGTCAACAATTAACAAACAGGGCCCTACCTTACCTGCCTGTGTCTTATCATCCTTACATTATCGGCCTGTTTATCTTACGTTTTGTTTTGTTTTTTTTAATTGCTTTTACACATTTCTCTATTGAAAATTGACATTTGTAAAACAGCTCACGCAAAATCGTAAACGGAATTTTATGTAATCAATCAATCAGTCAATTTTGCCATGAATACTCTCAAGCTTTGGTCCTGTGTTTCGATGTGCGCTTTCATCCTAAGGCCGTGTAGTCCAGAAGCCTGAGTCATATTCTCAGGGACCACAGAGAATCACTTTACACATATGAATCTGGGGCTGGAAGACTTTTGTTTTTTTGTCTAATAATATATTTTATGTATTATGTTTGTAAATAAATGTACCCAGACTTTTTGCAATATTTGATATTAAAAAAAATGCTAAAGAAAATTGAAAGATTGGTGGGACCAGCAAATACATCAACACTTCATTTGTAATGCTTATGTTCTTTATGTTCATTATTCAAGACATTTGCATCTCACTGGATACACAGTGTGTAGGATGTCTCTTCTGTGAGTCTGTTTGATTCATTTGTGAAATCATTTGTTGTTAGATTTTGGATGCTCACAAATTGTCTTTATGTTTGAGTTTCTATACTGAAAGTGACAGAGTTTGGGCCAGTGTCTTTAACCACATGTGAACAGGTTTGAATCAGATGATCAAACCAAACCAAGGTTCGAAAATTGTGCTAAAATATGTGTATGCTGTATATCTTATTACGCCGTATATTACCCATTGCACATTGAGTTACATTTTTCCTCCATCCATTTCTTTTCCTGTGCTTTGTAATGCATAGGCTCGCGACACTTTTATCCAATTCCTCCTCCTATATCGGCATGGCATAGCGCACTGTAATCCCAAGTGCGGATATTCTCCCTGTCTCTTGGAAATAATTCTACATTAAGGATTACAAATGGTAAATAAACCAGGACTGATAAGGCAACCCAGAGCACTTTCAGAAGGTCCATTTCAAAGCACTGTTCTTCGACTTTTGTTCAGTGAATAAGGCAGACCGACACACAGGGAGGGAACACACCGGGGGAAACTTTATTGCTCTTGGCAACTGCAGGTACGCGGATGACTGTGAAGGACGTGACGAGGAGGACTCTTAAGTAATCAGGAAAAATGCAACCAAGGAAGGCATAAGTAAGTGGATAATGCAATCCTGCCATAATAAAATTAGAGATATAATCAGCTGCTGGGCAAGGTCAGGTAAGTAAAGGTCTGACAAAGTAATGTTAATAACAGTAAAACTAACGGGCAAGGACATAAAGAGCAGCAGATGTGAGAGTGGCTGTCTACTGGAGGTAATGAAGAACAGGAACAATCAAGCAAAAATGAGAGCCACTTCTTATCCTCGGCTTTCATTTTAATCCACAATCTGTTTTAGAAGTTAACCACATGGCAGGTAGTAAAATAAATCAGTCGTGCCCCTTCAATGACAAAATATTGCCTTTAGCAGGGCTCCATTTTGATTTTATTTCACTTAAAGAACAATTGACATACAGATAATATTTGAACGGCAGTACCTCAGCTGCTGCAGAATGAGTACTGTATTTGAATTTCCCACACATTTTTATCTAGTCAACCAACTGTAACCACAAGTCTTTGAAGTCAAGTTTAATTGTAATGCAACTTATAATAAGGATGCATCTTCAAGTTATTTAAAAAATTGCTGCCTGATGATGTAAGACACATAGACAGCCATCAGCACAAGCATTTCATCTGCTGAAGAGGAAAGTAAAAATACACAATCATTCACAGCCAGTACAACAATATAAGCAGTGACAGTACAGTGTCGAGGCTTCACATCCTTTGGGTTAAAGTGCAAGAGCTAAAGTTCAGTTTCCAAATAAAATTCAAACTGCAAGCGGTGATAAAGGGCCCTCGTGGAAGGGCATACTACAGTGGGAGGGCTGCATATCAACTTTGGCTTGACATATGATTCAAAATTTCTGGTTGTCATGTTTCTGGCTCATGGTAACTTTGCAGGCGGTGCTGGAGAGACATTTTTAAAGATAGAATTTTAATCTGCACATCATTTTGAACACACCCTGAGACATATGTAAAATCTTTTGATCCCAGATGTATCCTGATGATACTGCACCAGTTTTGGAGTCTGTCAGATAAAAACTCGGGATAAGTTTGTTAAAATACCAGGGCAAAATTTTGTAAATTTGCATATTTGATTCAAAATTGCCCCTTTACCTCAGAGATAGGGTGTGGTCCCCATAGATTTTTTTGCACCAAATTTCACCAGATTATGACACATTTAACTTCCTATTTTATGGAATGGCTGTGCAAATGTGTATGTAGATAAGGCATGGTCTTCATTGTTTTGTTTAGAATCATATAAAGGGTGTTTGTGCCAAATTTCAGTCGATAATCCCGGGTTTGATATAGCTGACTTCCTGTAGGGTTTAGGGTGGGGCCATAATATAATATTTGACATATCCTGGTGTGGCCTTTGTTTGTTCATTTGTCATTGATGACTCATTCATTTGTCTATGATGACATTTTTCTGGGCCGGGTTTCCATTGCTGCAATGTGAATTGATTTTAGAGGTGGCGCTACTGAGCCGTCTTTCAGAATTTTCTCTTGACTCAAAGTTAGTGCTCACTCTAATTTTCAATACTAGTTTGCCGTTTGATTTTTACAATTTTCCTCAAAATTGCACAATACGATAGAGCTGACTCGCCCTCCTCGCTCATTCATGCTCAGGCCCTAACTAGTAAGCTGCAGACATAATAACAGTGATAATACTACTGTCCACTGGATTTAGAGGCTTGATGGCTGCTGGAATAAAGGAGGGACTATCGTTTTATTCTCCATTAAGGAGTGACTAAAGCCATCTGCTGCTGAGCGTCTGCGCTTCACTGCGATTAGTGAAACCCACCAGTCACTCAGAGCATGAACACCATGATTTTATGTGTAAAAAACTGTCTCAGAAGACTCAGCACTAAAATTAAGTCCTGCTTCTACAATGCGGTTCTTGAGAGCCAAATTAGATGTGGCATGGTTTCCTGGTTTGGCTCACTCACTGTTCACTGCAAAGCAAAAATTGAGAAGCTTGTCAAGAATGCCATGAAAATCATAGGACAGAAAGAGTATCCCTCCTGACAGACAATTTTTGAGACTTCTGTCCTGGCACAGGCAAAAAGTATCATCAAGGAGCATTTTCACTCACTGAACAGTGACTATGAGCTGTTGCAGTAGATTTAAATTCACGTTTGTTCTGACATCTGTTACATTGCTTAACAAGTGCAGATAGAGGGTTAGTGTTAGGTTAATTACTTGTAATATACATTTGTAGATTGTTTTATTATGTTTCTCTGTTGTTACTTGGCGTGTGTTTTATTGTAGTGCTGTAGTTATGTATTCTTGTCACTTATCACTGCTGTTGGAGTCGTGCAGTGATGTTATGGCAGGAGCATATTTCTGTGTTGTCATTGTTCTTAATGTTTTGTGTGATTGTTGTGTGGATCATGTGCATCATCACAGGATTTGACCACGGTTCAATTTTTTATTTTTTATTTTTTGCCGTATTGCCCAGCCCTATATTACTCAAAATAATTTATTTCTTAAAAGACCCTGTCCCTACCTTTTACGCTTCAAACTGATCTCTCTCAACATATCCCTGAGCTGGAAACATAACCGCACCTACCCTTTATTAAAATAAAGCATTGAGTGAAAGCCAGTATGTGTGAAAATGAAATGAAGTCTCCACCAAAGCAAACGGGGAGATTAAGGCACAAAGACTCGCAGATGTGATGCCATCAAATGTAAAATCTTGTCTTTTTCATTTTTACTCTTTATATTATATTACTAAATATGGAGCAGGCTTTGTGCAGAAGGTCCCAGTGGGTTTCTTCTGTCTCCCTTTAATATCAGTTACTATTCTTCCCGTCAAGCTCACTTTAAGATATTGGGTGTTGATATCAAAGTCAGTTGAACCACATTATATTATCAGTATATTTTGGCAGTGTATATTGTTACAGTGGGGTATTTGTTGGAGGAGTTGTGTGTACTCAGCCAGAGTTCACAGACTGGTAAATCAATGCAGCGTCTAGAGAGGTAGGTGCTGGCTTAACAGTTCTAAATGGTCGATAGTCTGTAGGTGTTCAGCGGTGAATAAGTCCAAATACAATAAGCGATCGAATGGAGCGAGTGGAGTAATGAGTTCAGGTTAGAGGTGGATGGTTTATTGTTCCTATAGGGCTAATCAAATCCACCTGTGGTGATGGTATGTTTACTGTGTAAACATTAGTATTTTTCCTCAGTGTGGTGAATTTATAATATGCATATTCAGGTCGTAGAGGTAGTGTCCAAAACCTGGATAAATAAGGACTGTTCTATTTTATGGGTAAATGATTTATTAAATCACACAGCTCTACTTTTTATAGACTGATAGGGGTGGGATTTAATAAGTTTTCTTCTTCCCACTCCTTTTCGAGCTTAAATATGAATAAATTTGTGAAATGTGCTTTAAGTGTAACTGATACATGTGCTTGAAACAAATAAATAAATGAAAAATGAAATGAAAAGTGGTACAATGTGTGAAGTTAGTTCAAACCACTCAATTTGATAAAAGAACTGAGTAATACTGAGCTTGAACTAAGGGATATTTTTACTTACGCATATTTAATTGAAGAAAATGGGAATTGAGAGAAACTGTAAGCAGGTTAATAAATGTATTGAATAAAAATAAAATAAATGAATAAATTAAATTAAATATAACATTTAACCCTTTCTGGGTAACAATGTGACCCCATGTTTCTTTTCGAAAAAATACTTCAGGTTTATACAGAACAATTGTTTGGCTTAATCTGACTTTATAATCTTTGCTGAATGTTTACAATCGTGTACTTCAATACACAAGAACACATTAACAAATCTGGAGTCTGGAGTTGAAATATTAGTTGTTTAATTTGCTTGTAAATGTCTCTAAACTGCTACGGCACATTATGTGAGAGCAAAGTTTAATTAAAACACTAAATTTTGACTTCTGGAAAAGGTTACATTAAGAAGTCTCGAGAATAATTCAAGTGAAAAAGTACTTTCAACCCATAAACCCTGCATTATTTATCTGTCGTGTTATATTGTTTTAATCTAGCAATAGTTTCAACAAAAGAAAAAAATAAAACTCTAAAAGCAAAAATATCTTCAAATGAATCCACAAACTTCAAATATATTCTGACTGAAGAGCGGCAGCGTATGTCCTGGATGGAGCTCGGCTCATGTCAGAGCTCAGTTCATTTAAACTCTTCACTCTGGAGTGGCTTTCCTTTCTGTTGCTTTTTTAATAGCAGTGAGTCTTCAAAACTGCATATTTCAAATATATATATATATGTATTTTTTTCAGAGATAAGCCAAGTAGAAAAAACAATTTCCTGGGAACAGTGGCGTAACTGAAAATACAGAAAATAAAGATGATGACTATTCTGTGCCGGAGATTAGGAGGAAAATGACACAAAATGATATATTTGGAGAATTATCTAAATCTGGCAATGTTTTTAAAAGGCTAAAATGTATTTTGGAACTATTTGTGTGAAATGCATCAATACTTGTGTACTAGCTGTAGAACACATGCTATTTGTTTTACCCTTTGTTTGTGTAGCTGGCCCAACATGAGTGAAATAACTAGTGACACAAGGAACTTTTGTTTTTATTGCTCCTCTACATCAATCAATCAAACTTTATTCATAAAGTGATTTTCATACAAACAATGTAACACAAAGTACTTTACAGTCATTAAAAAACAATTCCACATTTTCTTCCACCCAACCACCCCACCCCCAAACAATCCCACACAACCACACACACGAACACCATCACAAGAGCCACCACTATTCCATCCATCCATCCATTTTCTTCCTGTTATCCGGGGCCGGGTTGCAGGGGCAGCAGTCTAAGCAAGGACTCCTAGACTTCCCCTCACCCCAGACATGTCCTCCAGCTCCTCCGGTGAAAAAAATGGCTCTTAGTATTTATTCCATGACCATAACCAAATACAAACTCTTTAATGTGTCATTAAAAAAAATAAAAAATTATATATATGTTTTTCCCTCCAGAGTTTCAACTCTAGACCACATGCTTTTACTGAGGGAGGGTCCGGTGTGGACCTCTGGATTCAAAAAGCCCATCCATATCATTGATGATTAGACATGGCTGATTCACGAGCTCCCCAACTTTCATTTGCTCGAGTAGTTAGTCTTGGTCGCTGCTTTTAAGAGTTGGAAACAACAGAAATACTAGGCAGACACATTAGCAAGAAAGCATCTTCAGCTCATATAAACATACATGAAAGAAACAACAATGTATAACGTGTCAGAAAGCAAAAAAAAAAAAAAAAAAAAAAAATCATTTAGCATTATATCCTCTTTAAAACGTGAGATAGGACCAAACTCGCTGTCCAAGTGGCTGTAGTTTTCCATTGAGTCACCTTGCATTCTCCGGGCCTCACCTCTGAAATGTGAACAGCCGCCGTGCCCATCTCTCCGCTTGCCTAACTTTGATCAGCGCAGGTCACCAGTCTTCAGTCAGACAAGGTCAGAGCAACAAGACAATGTGAGCGCCTTGTCAAAAGTGGGTAAGAGCCACCTGTTTGGGAATACCCGAGCTCCCTTGTACCTGTCTCTTGATGCCATACTTCAAACCGACCGGAGTCAACTGCTTTGCTTTTCGAGGCATGCCTGTTCATTGAAGTGTCTATTATCAGTGTCCCCAGGTATCCTTGTCAAATTCTTAGACAGCAGCCACCCTTGGACTGTATGCAAATGTGCTACCGTATTACAAAGCTCCCGCAAGGAGGGAATCTATGTTTCTCTCACTCGGCGCGCTGTGTTGAGGCTGCTGATAAACGGTGGGGGTGGTACAGTTTGTTTTTCCGATAAGGTGAGCAGAATCAACTGGAATGCCATGTCGCTGTGTAGTCTTTTTCAGCCCGTCTCGAACCTAATCCTCTTTTTGCCTCCCTCTGGGCTAGAATTTGAATGACCTGATCAATTTCTAATCAGGAAAGACCCGCAGCCTTTCTACTCTCATAATAGAGTTGTCTACAAATCTTCTCTATATGGGAGGCTTAGCTCGGAATTGTCGGGAGCGAAGAAAGGGGAGCAGGTATATCACAGGTCCCTTGTGTTTTGCAAGGTTTCATCTTTAATGTGAATCTGTAAGCTAAATTTAAGTATTTTCAAATTCCTAAACAGAGCTCTCACCACAGTGGAGAAACCCGGGGCCTGTTTTAAAGGGAAAGGTGGCCTTTTCATGTTGAATGGAAACTCCGGGAGGTCCTGTGGGCTTTGTCACTCATGAAAAAGTAAAAAGCTCAGTAAGCGAGCTAGTGATTTGGTCTCCTATTACTACTATTTACTATTACTAATGACTATTTTCATTGATTGGCATGTTTTTAGCTGCACTGAAAAGGGCATTGATGCATATGACCGTGGGAACAGAACACTCTTCCATTATGTAGACTTTTTATATTCTTTTCAACAGAGAAGTGAGGCTGGCATGCAAGCTGTAATAAACAGTGCAGGGGGAATATCACTGTCTACAGCTACTGATTAAGTGCTCATTTAAATGAGTTTCAAATGTGATCATAGGGAGTCAGTGGGTATATTTGTGTAAGTTGATATTTGTTGTGTTTGCTTTGCAGGTGAATCATTACAGAGTGAAGCGGACATCAGTCATCGACCTCATAAAGTCAACATGTGATTTAACTGGCACAGATGAGACCTATTCCTGCGGACTATAACACGGAGAAGAATAGCTGGATATGTTTATTGGGCTGAGAAATATAACAATAAAGAAAGGCGTTTGGATTGTCAGGATACTTTGAACTACTTCTGCAACATGGTCAGTTTTTGGGATTTTTTACTTTTATCATGAGTCTATTTTCGTGAGTTTACCACTGAGAGACCGTGAATGTGACACGATGAGTCTGACCAAAAGAAGAAAATTCAGGACATTTGCTCTTTTGGTGTGCATTATAACTTTCACAACATTCCTGTTCAGCTACACCCTTCGAGATACCTATTCTTCACTTCACTTTTTCAAATACGCCTTTCACCTGTCGGACTCTAAAGGACTATGCGCCTGCGAGCAATGCATCGTGGAACTGGACGACGACCCGTGGTTCGCCGAGCGCTTCAATCAATCCATCCACCCACTGATGACCAGGGACAACAGCGCGCTCTCCGATGAAACCTATAAATGGTGGCAGGTAAGGCTGTATTGAAGTAAAATAGGCACAGTGGTGGCACAGCCTGAGATACCAAACACAAAGATCAGGGATAAAGACCAAAATCCAAGAGATCTTCTCCCGGATCAAACTGTGAAATGAGCTCCCACGCACAATTTGTTCACTTTTAGCCAGCAAAATGGAGATGGAAATTGTTGTTTTGTCATGCATGTTCAGCCTGATTTAAAACAAAAAAATCTCATTCTCAGGGTAATAATGATGTGTTTAACGTACAATGGATGTTGGGGATTCATCAGTGCATTTAGTCCTATGGCGGCCAGCTAAATAAATATTAATAAAATGCAGACATTTTTTTTTTATCATACAGCAAGTTCTAGGCTCTAGTTATTAATGTAAATGATCAGTTTCAACAGTTGTGAATTTACTGTTTAGATAGTTTGTGACAAAATACAATGTTATTAATAGAGATAGATACAGAAATCTACTGTAAATGTAACTTTAAACAAAATACAGATGCGATGGCCATTCTGTCCTGTGACCTTGAGTGATTAATTTGCTTGCACTCCAAATTCTGATAACAAAGGCTAGATAATTATTACCCCAAGCTTTAAAATGTGACCAATATTCATGTGTTGGAGGTTATTTTGAAGTTTGGTGCAAGGTCCCAGGTTGTTATAAACCCACAATAAAAGGGCAAGACCGAAGCTGTACAGCAGAATTAGTATGCAGGGCCTGTGAGCTTATCTTGTGTTTGGACTCAGAGAGGCTAGTTTGTGGTGCTGCTTGGAGTCAGGTAGAGCAAAACTAATCAGCCACTAGTTTTTAAGGCGCATATGTCTGGAAGCAGATTAACCACTGGAGAAAAATATGCACTGATATCTGTTTATGTAATTTCCACTTTGCCAACCAAGCAAAAGGTTATTAGTAAGGATACACAAACAGTTAATGTGTTTCCACTTATTTCCTGATGCAGCAGAAGAATTCCTGTGATGGTGTTTGTCACCTGTACAATTTCAGAGTGTCACTGTTTAAAGAGCCGCCCTCCAGAGAAACTAGAGGGCAGCCATTCTGGATGAGTGACACTCAAAATTGCTGTTTATTGTAGGTATTGCTAACTGAACCAGGGTACATCCATTTTTCAGCA
The DNA here is from genome assembly GCF_009829125.3 of Periophthalmus magnuspinnatus. NCBI lineage: Eukaryota > Metazoa > Chordata > Actinopteri > Gobiiformes > Gobiidae > Periophthalmus > Periophthalmus magnuspinnatus. Next base: position 28,293,112 of record NC_047136.2, read on the forward strand.
GTGGGGCCATAGTATACAAAATTCTAGGGCTGTAGTGTGGATGACTAAAGAAATTCTAAAGACTTGTCGTGCTGATCGATTAGTCAACTAGAAGGGGGATGTGGCAAAAGCTCTCAAAACTTCTATGTATCTCTATGTATCTGAACCAAAAAAACTGCACTCATAAGACGCAATGGCACAGGAGTTCAAACACAAATAACTATGCAGATTAAGAGAGATTAAATTAACAAATTATTACAAATTATAAATCGATATAATATAAATAAAATGATTAGTCAACTAACATAAATGTTGGTTGACTAAGACACCACCAAGAACTACAGCCTTATAGCCCTACAAAATTCACAGATAGAAACTGCAAAAGTAAACCACCCTTACTCTTGCACTACTGGATTAAATGTGCTCTGTTTAATTACTATTCATTCATATTTTATTATTAGTTTCCTTACAATTTATCTCCAAATTAAAAAAGGTAATACACTAAATTTATGCTTCACAATTATGCTTCTTTGGTCTGGAGAAGCACAGCAACGCCTAAGGTATTCCCACATTCACCTCACACCTTGTCCAATTAGAGGTAAGAATAGAAAAATTACTGCAAGATTGCCTCCTGTCACTACTCATTTCAGAAAATGCTTCTCAAGGGGAGCCTGATGAGCTAAACGTCAAGTATCAGAGCTAGTGCAGCCAGATGGTTGTGGCCCTGCTGTAAGGCAAGGGCACAGCCTCCTCCTCTACATCCTGGACGTAAGACCACACCATTTATGGCCAAGTGTAATTTCTGCAAATGGGACATCTATGAAAGTGAATGGAAGGCCTGTAATAACACGGTAGACTCATGGAAAGAGCAAATGAGTAAACTGCGGTTACTTGTCATAGGAGAGCCAGGCCACACAAAAGATGTATTGTAGTTTATATGGGTCAGGCCATTGTAATCTTAAATTATCTATGATATGGGCTGTAGTAGATGGATTTTATTGTAAAGGGTATATTACACTATGCACGAAATATAAACCAAAATATAAAATATAAATATAACCACTATAATACACTAACTGGTCATTGAAGGAGACATTTCTTTAAGGGATCAAGATGACATGCTCCCATTGACTTCGAGTTGTTTGATTCTGCTCTGGTGCTGGTTCCTCCTAATCTAGTCTAGTCTAACTCATTTTTACAAAATTTGTCCTGATGGTGTATATTACAGACAAAAGAATGTTTTCATCAAAAACACCACATTTAAATATTCCCTATGTCACTTTGATGATAAATAACTGATCTGTCTTAGTCCTAAAACCTCTTTTTTCAGGTCATATTTATATAAACCAGATAACAATTATTCGATTAATAAATTAGTTGATGATTACTCCAGTAATTGATTAGTTGTGATAATAACCTAATCTAGTCCTGTATTTGATCTCTGTGTTTGCTTTGGCTACATGTTTGGTTCACTAGAAATAAAAGTTTCACTGCCTAGTATGTATTTGCTAAGAGTTGAGCAGAAGAATAGCAGGCTAAAAGAGCCCTCCCAGACTGTGCTAAGCCACCCTGAGGTTAATTCACAAATGTGCTGGGCGTCTGCAGCTCCACTGGCCTTGTTCAATCACTTCTGCTTAAAGTGGCCCCGCAGCGAGGACTCTCTCAGCTCTGTCTCCTGTGTCACCAGTGGCTCCAAGCTGAACGAAACCCAGCCAACTTTACCCAAGTGGTGGAAGAGTTGTTCCAAGTCATCCCCGATGAGGTGCTCTACATGGACGCCAGCCCTGAGCGCTGCAGAACCTGCTCAGTGGTGGGGAACTCTGGAAACCTGAAGGGGGCGCACTATGGCTCACTCATCGATTCCAGTGACTTCATCATAAGGTAAGGGACACTTTCAGTACAATATTCATCTAAAACGACTTAATAAAAGAAGCAAGTCCGCTGACTTGCATGTTAGAAAACTGCGGTGCCAATGGGAGCTGACGTCGCCGTAAATGTCATCACAACAAAGCACCATGCAGCCCCTCATGTGGATAGCTTGATTTTTTTTTTCATTTGTACCAAAATTACTATGCGATGCTGCCCAATCCTGTGTATCCAATTCATATATCCCTGATTAAGAAAATAAAAATTGAAGAACAAAGTAAGTAAAGAGTAGTGGGCGTATGATGGTGGCGCTGAAAATGGGGATTGATCGGCAATATGGCATCTTAAAAATAAGCGATTAAAGATTGCTCAAACATGCAAGAATCACTCTAAAACCAAGCCTGAGATGGTAAATTAGAAGGGGAAATAACTATAACATGTTTAAAGCTCTGAAAAGTTGATTTTGCATAACAGGTCTGCTTTAAATTCTGAAAATAACTCCTTAACCTTCTTTTCTTAGGCTCTTATTGTCACTAATCTGTTTGATTTGCATTAGTCCAAAAAAGCACATATATACATTTAAATGTTTCTGTTTCTATCCTTTCACACGCAGCAGAACAGGCCGACCTTCAGCACATTCAGTGATATGTGCACAGCTTGACAATTGAAGGCTGTTTCACCATTTATATTTTAACATGTACCAGAAAATGTGCTGTCACAGTACAAGGACTGGCAATGAACACATTTAACACAAACTTTTACTTTATTTATTTATCCATTGCACAAGAAACTTTAGAAGAAAGTAACGTTATGCTTTGGAAATATTTGTTTTGAGTAGGCATGTTACAGTATACATTTTAGTGTTGGTTTTTATGAGAAAAAACACAAATTAACAATTAAAACTGCAAGCAGTGATGAAGGGGCCTCACAATTCTTGCAACCACAGAAGGGCCTGCTTCAGGTCAAAGGCTGCCAACCCTGACTTAACGTGATTCAATAATCCAGAGTGATGTTGTAGTTACATTTTTCTGCCCCATGTTAACTTTGCAAGAGGTCTGGAGGACCATTTATATTTAAGTTATATCTCATTATGCCAAGGTCATTAAAATACACATGGGACAAACTCATTAAAGTTTGAAGGCTGGATTTTGGACATGTACATATTTTGATTCAAAATACCTGCAACCACCCCTGCATCGCATCCGCCCCTGTATCGCATCCGCCCCATTTCACATCCGCCCAATTTCACATCTGCCCCTGCATCGCATCTGCCCCATATCACATCCGCCCCATTTCACATCCGCCCCTGCATCACATCCCCCCATATCACATCCGCCCCATTTCACATCCGCCCCTGCATCACATCCCCCCCATATCACATCCGCCCCATTTCACATCCGCCCCTGCATCACATCTGCCCCATATCACATCCGCCCCTGCATCACACATGTTTAAGTTGTATCACATTCACCCCTGTACTGAGACCACACCTACAACAGATTTTCCCGTATGCATTTTTTAAAGTACAGTTTTAAGAGGGCAGTAGAGAGCCATTGATTTTCATGTCATTGTGTTCAGCTCACAGTCACACTCACTCTACTGGCTTTTTACAATCAAAAAATGTGTCTAAGAGAAATATTGTTTTGAAATTTTGTCACATTGTTCCCGATTATGACAAGCCTCTGTGAATTATTTTACAAGTCCACGACAAATAGATTTCCTTTAGGGTTCAGGGTGGGGCCATAATATAATTTTTTAAATGATACATTTTTTTTACTTATCATACATTTTTTACGCTAAGTTCCATTTGTCTGCATTGCAGTAATATAAAAGGGAGGGCGTGCTATCGCGCTCTCAATTTCCCTCTTTACATTATATCTACTGCCAATTGTGAGGCGCTATCGCACCTTCTCTTCTTCTTTGCTACACAACTGGGAGCATTTTTACAAATTTGGTTGATGTTCCCATTGTTTTTTTGTAATAAACTATATATTTTTTGAAACACTCACGCATTCCAGCGTCATGTGTGGCTCCCTGGTCACTAACGGGCTGTGACTTTCACATGGGCTTTGCCCCTTTTTGGCACTTTATTATAATAATGTTCCATTTTTGCATCATAATTTTATATGGCTGCGATTGGCATGACTTGGCGTTAATGAGAGTTTGGAGCATTACGATTTCTCGATTCGTGCGCACTTGAGCGGCTGCGCTCTGCATGGCTTTACGATACTAACCTTCTTCTTTTCTTCCACTTTTTACGCTCAAATGATAAAACTTTAGTGTAACTGTGTTACACTGTGTTACATTGTTCCCCATTATGAAGAGCCTCTGTACATTTTTTTTCAGCAGTCCATGACAAACAGATTTTTTTTAAATATAATAACACTTGAATTAGGCTCTAGAGGGCCATCGTAAAAGATCTTTAGAGTTTTAATTTCCATGTCAGTGCAATCCCTCAGTCGTCCAGGTCTGATCCAGTGTAGCTTTAATTTCCATGTCACACCCTCGAGGTCACAAATCAGTACACTCCATTAAGTCCATCCAAATCTGAAAATGTTTGTGGGGAAAAAAAAGTTATATTTTGTTGAAAAATCCCGATGACAACACACAGCTTTCTATTTAAAAATGAATTGATAACATTTTATTGCACATGGGGTTCGTGCTTTTGAAGTGCACATTGGTGCTCGGGCTTAATTATTCAAAACATGTGAAATCTTATTTCACTATAATTTGTATTACACAAAATAGACTGTTTTGAAAAACCTGAAAAACACATCTGAAGTTGTGCTGTGTTTCAATCACACATTTAAGTAACACTTTATTATTAGTCTGTCTACATCTCTATAGATCAAAATGTTCTGTTCCACCCTATGATGTCATGAAGTGGTAGTTTTCAAGTTAACAGGTACTTTTTTGTGGAGATTGAAAATTCCAGGGCTTAAATGATTCTAGTGAAGGTGTATGGAGTTCAAAAACACAGTGGAGCACTTCCTGTATTATCACATGACATCAAACATAGTGTTTTCAGTTTTAGAGAAGCCTAAATGTGCAGGGTTTGTGTGTTAAACATGTGTGAATGAAACAAAACACAATTTCAGGTCTGTTTGTGATGAGGAAACAACATTAGAACAGAGATCAGAAAATATGGGTCCTTTAAATAACTGTCATTCACAGTGTTTAATAGATCGTGCCTCCACTCCCTTCTTATCTGGTGCCAAAAACAAAATCTTTTTTAAAACACTTGCAACTGTTGAATCATTTACAATAGCTTATCCAAGATTAAAGTTGTGTTAGGGTTAAGGATCAATAATTAACTGGAACCTTCTCGCATTTTATGTCTCAATATAGTTGCCTGGCAAGTCCAGAATAATGTCTCTCTGTATTTTTTATAAACATTGACATCAGTCTGGTCCCCTCATCCTCCGTTGCGTCTCAAACCCAGTCAAATGTGATGGTGTAATCAGATTCTTTTTTTTTTTTAATGACACAGTGAAACAAAGGAGCTCATTGGTCACCTGTGATTTACAAATAAAACTGAACTTCTCTCCTCTCAGGTTAACAGAGTTTAGGGCTTTGCTAATTGATTCTGCAGAAACCCACGATGTTTTTCAGCCCCCTGTGATATTTTTTGCTTTCTTTTTTCCAATACGGATGGACCATGCCTGTCCCTGATTGGCTAATCCACCTGTCAGTCACACCCAGTCACCCAACAGGGAGATTCACCGGTGACCAGACGCACATCTTCATATTCGTACTCTGGATCCCAGGCATGGGCTATGTAGAGCATTTCCCTCTGATTTACTTACTACTTTATTTCCATATCTGGGCTCTGTATAAGTACATGATAGGCAACCTGAGAGAAAAGCACACAATTAGCACAGATTATTTTTGAAAGAAAACGTACTCTTAACAAAGCAACACAAGAAAACACTTTGAATGGAGTGTCTGGATGTTTATCCCTGCCCTTGGGGGGAACAGGAAACAACAGAGGAGGTGCTGCTTTGTGTCATCTGTGATACCAATGGAAACAACCTGGAATATGAATTTGAATTGGTGCAAAACACAGCAAGAACATTTGCTCAGGGGCATTATATAATTATCTGCATGTGTTGAAAAGGGTATTATGTCAGCTACAGGTTACAAATTTACTGCTGTGCAAAGAAAAATGAAATGTTATGGGAGAAGGTTGTAAACTTGCATTATCAGACAAGATGATAAATGCACTGGTAAATCTTTCCAAGATACACACTTCCCAAAGCAAAGGCCCCAGACGGAAACAGTGTCAGAAAAGCCCACATTATAATTCAGACCAGCCACCACAGATCCCCTTAAAGCCCACCTTATAGGCTATATGAACTACTGCAGCAGCCAACAGACTAAAGCTCATGTTTGATCAGCAGCGGCTATTCTTTTGACAGACAAGATGGGGCACTATAGTTTAGGATGGTAATTATAAAAAAATATTTGTTAAATTGGATGTAAATGGTGGTTTTGTTCCACTTACATCGTATTAAGAAGAAAGCACATTGCCTATGATTTCTTTCCCTAACTTTAAAGTACGTGCTTTGCTAAGTCCATTAAAAGCATGTTCATGATTAAAGATAAAAAAGTACATTGTAGACATAATGGCAAAGCTTTTATCTAGTAATGCGGGGAGTAGTGCCAAGTTTTCACACAAACAGTGGAATCGCACCTTGTCCTTCCAGCAGTGTAAACAGAGTGCAGATAAAGGAATACTTCAATAATAGATTAAGGTGATAATTGATTAAAAAATAAATAAATAAATAGGTGTGTCCACTGGTCACTCTTTGCAGTGTTGCTAAGTTACAAACATCCTATAAAGGTCAATAGTAACCTTCCATTTTTGTAAAGCAGAAGGCTTTTGCTAAATACTAAACTATTACGAATACAAAATGCATTTTATTTTTCCCCTCATGGGAACACAGCACAATTGTTTGATTGCCCTAAGCTTATTTGAGCAATTAAATACTATATTTACTGCCAATGACAAACACCTTCTTTACAAAGCCCTGACTCACAATATGGTATTTGCATTTTGATGACTTAGTTCCCCTTGAATGTTACAATTTCATATTCAAATCAATTTCATCATTCAATTCAATTAAATCACTATATACATACATACATACATACATACACACATACATACACACATACATACACACATACATACACACATACATACATACACACATACATACACACATACATACACACATACATACACACATACATACATACATACATACATACATACATACATACATACATACATACATACATACATACATACATACATACATACATACATACATACATACATACATACATACATACATACTATACTTGCTACATTCTTGGGATAATCTAATTTTGTAGGCAAACAAGTGGCACAGTTATGAAGCTGACATTAAGATTTTATCAGGAGAGTAACGACACATCCTCTGTATGTATCCAAATTCGTCTGGTCTCTCTCCGTTGGCTCTTGATTCCTCCTAGCGTGCTGTCGGGCCGATGTGACATGTTGCTTCAGTGTAAAGCCACATTACTGCACTTATCTTCCTCAGCATCCCCCTGTTGTGACAGCAGCATGGCATTGTCTACCAATTCAATTATCCTATGACAGGGACAGCGCCAGAAACACAAGACTTATTACTTTGCCATTAGCGGCAGAATGGTTGGCCATGGCAACAAGCTTTCATGCTCTTTGTGCGTTTGAAATGTTGCCCTGTATTTAATGTGTGGAATATATCAATCAGTGTGACAGACAATGGATCGCTTCAGTAGCATTTCTACAATAAATCCTCCCTACATTTTTATAGTATATATATATATATATATATATATATATATATATATATATATATATATATATATATATATATATATATATATATATATATATATATATATATATATATATATATATATATATATATATATATATGGGTTGGCATTCTCTTCTAAGTACCAGAAATTCTTTATTAAAAGCTTTGATTATGCAATATTACTGCAAAAATTAAGTGTAGAATACAAAAAACAACAAAAAACAATTTGTTCAAGAAATAGTACTAATACTAAATACTTTAAAGTTTGAAATAGCACAAACTGTATCCAATAAACAACTTCTTACCTTCAGAGTAGCATTTGCTGTCCTGATTGGGAGATCAGTCTTAAAAACAAAAAAAACAGAAGCAGTTCAATTGAAACAGTTTGCAGTGGTCCAGAGTTATTCCTCACTTACCTTATGCTTTCTGAACATCCTAATTTATAACTGTTATGAGTTTACAAGCAACTTTCACAACTGTTAAGAGAAGAATATAGAGTTTTACAGTAACAGTAATGCAAACAACAACTAGTGTGCTGATTACCAAACAATAAAATGCTTTCTCATTAGATGCAGACAGCAGTAGACTTATTTTGACCTCAATAACTGTTCATAATATATCTGTACCGGACAAAGACATTTTTTGCTCAAATACATGGGGAAAAAACAAGGGCATATTTCTTGCATCTGGGTTTCTGTATGCCGTGGATTTTTATGTGTCATATTTCATTTGAAATTGTCTGTCTCAGAAAAGCAACAGTCCCATCATTTCTATTATGTTAAATTGAGGATCAGACAGAATTACATTGAACACTATGATGAAACTCCTTCCAAATAGTTTCATAAAGGTTGATCTCCATGTGATTCATCGTCATTCAGAGATGTGATTTAAGCAGTGCAATTTCTGTGGCTGAACTCTCCTACTTTAAAAACAGAGATGTTCACACTAGCTATGCTGCAGATCACATGGCGTCCAGACAAGTTGCAACGACATTCTAAAAACCTGTTTACAAGCTTCACAAATCATAATGATGTGGTCCCGAGGGCTCGCAAATGACCAGAATATTCACTACGAGTGCCTCTTACCCGTCAACAACCTTCAGCCCAAGATGAATAAGCTGCCATTTGTCTTTGTAATCAGTGCCCTCGCCTGAAAGGGACTCACATAATGGAAATGTGTTTCAGCTAAGGATGCACTGATCCAATACTGGTATCAGATATCAGCACCGATACTGAATATTTGCTAGATTGGGTATTGGCTTCCAAATCGGTCCAGCCAATATCCTGGTTGGACATTTAAATTGATGTAAGAATATTTACTGGTCATACTCGGCTCAGAAAGTCTCATAATGTTTCAACTTTTATTTATACAAAGTTCTTCTTTAGTTATTTTTGAGCAATAAATAAAAGCTACATATTATATTTGGATCAGTTTTGTCTAATTCTATTTGTGTTTCAAGGAAGTAAGTAAGGGATGCTGTCAAGCTGAAGAAGGAGTCCTATCGAGCCTTGTTGGCTCGTGGGACTCCTGAGGCAGCTGATGAGTACAGGCGGGCCAAGCGTGCCGCGGCTCGGGCAGTCACAGAGGCAAAAACTCGGGGTTGGGAGGAGTTCGGGGAGGCCATGGAGGAGGACTATCGGACGGCCTCAAAGAGATTCTGGCAAACCGTCCGACGCCTCAGGAGGGGAAAGCAGTGCTTCACCAACACTGTTTACAGTGCGGGTGGAGAGCTGCTGACTTCGACTGGGGATGTTGTCGGGCGGTGGAAGGAATACTTTGAGGATCTCCTCAATCCCACTGTCACGTCTTCCGAGGAGGAAGCAGAAACTGGGGACCCAGAGGCGGACTCGTCCATCACCCTGGCTGAAGTCACTGAGGTGGTTGGCAAGCTCCTCGGTGGCAAGGCTCCGGGGGTGGATGAGATCCGTCCTGAGTACCTCAAGTCTCTGGATGTTGTGGGACTGTCTTGGCTGACACGTCTCTGCAACATCGCGTGGCGGTCGGGGACAGTACCTGTGGAATGGCAGACCGGGGTGGTGGTCCCTCTGTATAAGAAGGGGGACCGGAGGGTGTGTTCCAATTACAGGGGAATCACACTCCTCAGCCTTCCCGGTAAGGTCTATTCCAGGGTACTGGAGAGGAGAATCCGACCGATAGTCGAACCTCGGATTCAGGAGGAGCAGTGTGGTTTTCGTCCTGGTCGTGGAACACTGGACCAGCTCTATACTCTCCATCGGGTCCTCGAGGGTTCATGGGAGTTTGCCCAACCAGTCCACATGTGTTTTGTGGATTTGGAGAAGGCATTCGACCGTGTCCCTCGTGGTGTCCTTTGGGGGGTGCTCTGGGAGTATGGGGTCCGGGGCTCTTTGCTAAGGGCTGTCCGGTCCCTGTATGACCGGAGCAGGAGCTGTGTTCACATTGCCGGCAGTAAGTCAGACCTGTTCCCGGTGCATGTTGGACTCCGCCAGGGCTGCCCTTTGTCACCGGTTCTGTTCATTATATTTATGGACAGAATTTCTAGGCGCAGCCAGGGGCCGGAGGGGGTCTGGTTTGGGAACCACAGGATTTCATCTCTGCTGTTTGCAGATGATGTTGTCCTGATGGCTTCTTCGAGCCAGGACCTGCAGCAGGCACTGGGGCGGTTTGCAGCCGAGTGTGAAGCGGCTGGGATGAGAATCAGCTCCTCCAAATCCGAGGCCATGGTTCTCGACCGGAAAAAGGTGGTTTGCTCTCTCCGGGTGGGTGGTGAGTCTCTGCCCCAAGTGGAGGAGTTCAAGTATCTCGGGGTCTTGTTCACGAGTGAGGGAAGGATGGAGCGGGAGATTGACAGGCGGATCGGTGCAGCGTCTGCAGTGATGCGGTCGCTGTATCGGTCCGTTGTGGTAAAGAAGGAGCTGAGCCGGAAGGCGAAGCTCTCGATTTACCGGTCAATCTACGTTCCTACCCTCACCTATGGTCATGAGCTTTGGGTAATGACCGAAAGGACAAGATCGCGGATACAAGCGGCTGAAATGGGTTTCCTCCGCAGAGTGGCCGGGCGCACCCTTAGGGATAGGGTGAGGAGCTCGGTCACACGGGAGGAGCTCGGAGTAGAGCCGCTGCTCCTACACGTTGAGAGGAACCAGCTGAGGTGGCTCGGGCATCTGCTCAGGATGCCTCCTGGACGCCTCCCTAGGGAGGTGTTCTGGGCATGTCCCACCGGGAGGAGGCCCCGGGGAAGACCCAGGACACGCTGGAGGGACTATGTCTCTCGGCTGGCCTGGGAACGCCTTGGGGTCCCACCGGAGGAGCTGGAGGACGTGTCCGGGGTGAGGGAAGTCTGGGAGTCCCTGCTTAGACTGCTGCCCCCGCGACCCGGCCCCGGATAAGCGGAAGAAAATGGATGGATGGATGGATGGAACTGAAAAAGCTGGATCTAGTTTTAGCACAAGATCAGGAGAAACATCTGAATGCTTGACTCCTAAAACATCTAATTAAGATTTTTCCCAACCCACTCTGCAATCAATCCGGACCCTGCTGCTCATAAACCTATTTGTCACTGAGACAAAAACAACAATGAAGCTAATTGGCTTGATTTTCACCTGGGCTTTTCATGGTTTAAATAGTTCTCTGGGGATGTAGAAATGTCTGCTTGAATTGTAATGATTTTGTTATAACTGAGGGTAATTTACATCTCATTTTCCATTCCATGAATAAGACTTAAAGCTTTAAGCAAATATTAGTGGTCTTTTTTTTTATCTGTGTATCTCAAAAACATACAGATTTGTTTAATTACTGCAGATGAAAAAGGCATGGATTCTCTTAAACTGACAACTGTAAATTATGGCAAAACAATATTCAATTTTGTTCTATCATTCTCCACCATTTTTAGAATATATACCTTCATAATGCCGAAAAGGAAGGTGAATGTTGTTTGTTTATTGATGTTTTGTAAGTTGTTAGCACTATATACTTTGAAACAACTTAGAAACAAGAGTATGAATGCACATGAGTCTTCATCGACTGAGGACAAAAAATCTGAGTGGAGGTCCTTTTACTTATGAAATGTATCTTGACCGATGATTTATGACTGGACCGTCTTGAGCCTTCTGGCCTAAAGTGCTTGCGGGATGGACATCAATCAACTCCGGCCAACTTAAGTAACTCTTGAAAGATCAAATTTATATATCAGCGGGAGAAAAGTGGAAAGTCTACTGCAATTTTCTCCTGTCCAAGTGTGCGTGGAGTTATTGTAAATGGCATCTTTAATGTCAAAGCTGTTGCGCCCACCGGCTGGCTGTGTGGCCTTATTTGTCTTGGTGATTATTCATTAAGCTCAACAATGCTTGCAGCACTGGGCTCTAGACTTTAAGGTGAAACTCTAATGTCCACGTGTAATGGCCAATCAACACATTAAAGGTCAGTGGGATTGTATTTCTTGCTGTTAACCACAAACCGCCTTTAAAAATACAGCGAGCACTAATGCCTTTACGAGCCCGCTGCCATTCCAGCGGACTAAAACTGGGCACATTTTTATCAGGTGGGAGAAGCTGTGCGACCACAAGGAGGAAATGTCAGGGAAAGAGATTATGTCTCAGGTGTGGCATAAACGCTGCGAGCCTTTGAAATAGAGGGAACACAAATGTTGTTGTTTCACTTGGTTTGTTTTGAGTAAACCACCAGTTTGACAAGAAGACTGGTAATGGTGAACTGCTATTCTTAGAAACTTTTCTTAAATTCATTGTTTGGGCTCTGGGCTACAGATTGCTGTTTTTGTGAGAAAAACAATGTCATTAGCTCAGTTGGTAGTTTATCCATTGATCCAAAGGTTTGTGGTTCAAATCCTGCTTTCGACATAAAACATTATTGGTTAAGATGTTAGATCTGCTGATTCACAGGTTGGCGGTGCAACACCAGCTCCCACAGATGAATGCTGTTGTTGTGTCCTTGGACAAGACACTTAACCGCCCTCGCCCTCTATCTGTGTACACTACCGTATGAATGTGTGTGTGAATGTGTGAGTGGTTTCTTGATGTAAAGTGTTTTCAGTGCTTTGAAGGTGGAAAAGCGCTATATAAAAATGTGATAATTTACAATTTACTAATGTGAAAAGAATCACTTTGAAGAGAAGAACAAAGAATCTACATAAATATTTAGCTCTTACCTGGATTCGTGCAGCTTGAATTTATTTTTTATCGCAAAGAAATTTGAATTCAAAACAAAAGTTTTAAGAGTAAATATGTTTCACACTCATCAAAGTAGCTTCTTCAGCTGTGACAGGGTCCTGCTTTATAGATCCATCTGACAGGAGGAGATAACGACACTGAAACTCAACTCTCAACACACTCTAATTGTTTACAGTAAGCAGTATCTGTTATTAGATAAGTCCACTGACATACTCTAAGGTGTGAACTGTCAGCCGAGTCATTTTAGGGTAGTTATTAGTTAAGTATGACTTAACTAATAACATATGCGTTTTACTGTTAAACACTAGAGTGTGTTAGTTTCAGTGACGTTAGCTCCTCCCTTCAGACAGACTGTGACTTACAGAACACTGTCACAACTGAAGAAGCTACTTGGATGAGTTGTGAAACATATACACTCTTCTTTTGCAGGAACGATTGATTACACAGACATACATTTTGGTTTTGCAGTTCCCTTTATCTTCAATGGTTGCTACAGCAAACCAGCTGCATGTTGATTTGGAAGACAGGCACCCCTCCTGTCACGTTCACTGACAGTGTGTACATTCACAGACATTTACATAACCCATTATTCTACTACCAACCTGCTTAAATGACAGATTTTCATGACTATTTATCTCATATCTATCCTTATGTATGAAGCAATAATATCCGCTCTGTTTTGTATTCCAGACTTTAGCCTCCTGTGTGTGTTGAAATTGTCTTGTCGGTAAAATGGGCTTTTTCAAAGACTACTTCATTTTGTTTCAAGTCCATCTGGTGCAGATATCTATTGCCAAGGGGAAGTTAGAGCATAAGATGAATATTGATTAGTTCAGTCTGAAATATTTGCCTGCTTAGGGTGGTTGACACTGCACGCCTACACAAGATTAAGTGAACGGGCAGCTCATTGAATCCACTTAACAGCCCAAGTTAACTTCTTTGAATGGCTGCACAGACTTTTATTGACCCCAACACAGAGTAATGGGAAGCTCTCTTCGCAACATAAAAATGAGGTGGAAAAGGACCAGAATATCAAATGCATGGGATGCTCACAGGCATGTCTGTTCAGTTAACGAATGGCAAAGGTGCACTGCTTTATAAGATGTTAAAAATACACTAGAGAAAGAGCAGCCGGAGGAAAGAGGAAAGGTCATTGCTAAGTGTGCTGTTAGATGAGAAGTTCAAGAAGCTTACACTGACTCTGGAAATCTAAACATTTGAGCAGGAGTTAATTAGGGAGGAATTCAATCTGCCAGAGTAATGTTGTGGAAGTGCAGCACAGATGATCCGTCTCAGTATGGCCCCCATAGGCAAACTGTTCCCGGGCTGTCCCTCTCCAGAACCATGGGGCCCATTTACTGTGCAATTTGGGCTTCCCCCCGAGCGGCATTCAGCATGAAGAGAGAAACCAACAATGATGTCCTGTGCACTATAAAATCTTGTGCCAGTATCGTTTGTCTTCTATTGAGTGCAGGTCTGGCTTGGTCAGAATAGTGAGCACAGTTTGGATGAGCCACCTGATGGATGCACTGCGTCACTGTTGGTCAGATTAATGTTCTCTCAAAGCCAAGTACAGCACCAGTCGAAATTAACTTTTGTTGAGTTTAAAGAAAGTGGATTTGTGCCTAGCAAGAGCAGGCACACTGTCAATGAGAAATACACAAGTTATTACATCATACATATTTGTGCTTTTTAATTAATTTATTTTTTATTTTTTCTGGCAGGAGGTTGCATATTCTGGTTTCCATAGAGCTGTCATATCAGGGCACACCCTAAAGATAGTTAGAACCGCAGAGAGCATCAATATGTCAAACTTTTTATAAAAACATTAAACTGTTGGACACAGTTAGGGCTGAGTATCATCAAGAAGATGTTGATATGATACATACCTCAATACATAGGGCATGATATGATACATATCTCGATACAGTGCAGTTTCAATTTGATACATTTGATATATTTCAAATAGATTTGATTCAGTTTAGTAAAAAATAAAGGCTTTCAGCCCTTACTTAATCAACCCTATTATTGAAGATTAAGAACTACTTACTGCTTATATTCATCAATAGATTATACAAGTAAATAATTTGGTAAAATATCCATAATATAGTGTTGGCGATCAATACCACATCCCACGATACCGATACTCCATCCATCCATCCATCCATTTTCTTCCATTTATCCGGGGCCGGGTCGCGGGGGCAGCAGTCTAAGCAGGGACTCCCAGACTTCCCTCACCCCGGACACTTCCTCCAGCTCCTCCGGTGGGACCCCAAGGCGTTCCCAGGCCAGCCGAGAGACATAGTCCCTCCAGCATGCCCTGGGTCTTCCCCGGGGCCTCCTCCCGATACCGATACTGTATCATCAAATTAAATGACACAATATATCGATATTTCAATATTTTTGCACATCCTGAGACACAGTGTATTGTAAATATTCAGCTGAGAATCACAGTTCCCAAACTTAGTCCTGGATCTAACGCCGTCAGGAAACACTCTTTCTATTGAGACCAGCATATATCTTGTTATTATTGCTAACTGAATAGGGTTGGGTGTTATATACAGTCACTGTACAATATGTCCTACAATTTGTTCAAATGAGTCCAAAATCAAATCATCTAAAGATTTTCTAAGTAGAAACTTGTAGTGTAGCCACTCTCATTACTGCCAACTGTGCACTAATGAGTTGGACTACAGAAATCATTAATAGCTCACAGCAGACATACTGCACGCCTGCTAACTGCACACATTTATAGTTTCACCCAAACTGCTTTCATTATTTTTTTATTTACTTTATTTAGTTATAAATTAAAATATCAAGATTTACGTTCAGTTACATATTCTAGTTTTAAATAAGCTTATAAATTTGGATGTTTTTGTAAGTTTATAATTTGGACTAAAGTGGTTGTCAAGTCACATAAATATGAACTACTAGCCAGCGTTGCTGTCGTCTCTGCTTGGATAATGAGGAGGCCGATAGTGCTGACGTGGCTACAACAGGTGAGGCTAGTTTCACTGGGGTCAACTTCCCCCCACTGACTCCAACTGCAGCTGTCTCTATCATGTCATGTTTGTTGACAAGTCTGTAGCAGCCAATTACCGCTCCAGTTTGAGTGAGTATTGTTGGACATAATAATAGGAGCTGCGTGTCTTGTTTGCCAGGCAGTAATTGTTCGGCTCTAAATGGACAGAGGATTGTTGAGGATCCTCCGCTTGGATGTCCTGATGTGGTGAAATGGGATGCATTGTGTGTCTTTGTATGCCTGTTTTGGTTATGTAAATGTTTTGTCTGTTTGCAAAGAATGGGAAGGTATGGTTGGACGCTGCTGGAAGCTTGGAATGAGAGTCAGGTCCCACTCTTTCAGGAAATACAATTAATTTGGAGTTCTTTATATGGTATTAAAAATGTCAAAAAATAATGTTAGCTTTACTTTGAAATAAGTTTGTACAAATAAATGGAGGAGAATTGATTGATTTGTTTGTGAAAGTTGTTGTAATAGTGGGTTAGTGATTTTAAGTATTTATTGGGGTGGAACAAGACAATTCCCACAAGACGAGACGTCAGATCATAGTGTCAAGAAAAAGACAAAATGAGATTGTGACATGTTTCAGCCTCACAGTTTTCAGTGTGTTATGATGATATATTTTTTGTTGTCTTTGTAACACTACCTTTTTAAGTTGTGGCTTCAAAGAGACTCATGGAACCTTGTGGCAAAAGATGGATTTATTGTAATCGTGTCCCTTATGTCTACGTGTGTATCTTTACTGCACATCTTCATTTTTACATGATGTCCTCAGGAAATGTGGACAAGTCTTTTTAATACCAGGCGATGGCCACGTGTTAAAGGTAGTATTTAAAGGTTTACTATGTAACTTTTCTTGCGGTGCATACATCTTCTTCTTGTTTCTATAGAGCTGTTATTGCTTTGTCTGTAAAGTTCCACAGTATGGCAATAAACGTGTCCATCTTCACAAGACAAGATGAGCAGTTGATGATAAGTCTAATGTCATACCTTGGAACATTCTCGGTAAAGATGTCAGTATAATAAATAGCTCTTGAAAAAGAGATGATGCATCTCAAGGGGCAATCTTTAATAAAATATCAAATAAATAATTAAAGTGATATTTTTGGGACTGTCGGCAAAACTTTTCTTAAGTAACTTGTTTTCTTAAAATAGCTGAATCCAAAGATTATGCAAATGAGTATTTAATTTAGTTTCACTTACACAGTTCATGCAGGATCTTCACTGAACACTGAACCTAATAGGTTCCAGACAATCTCTTATAAAAATGTTATCCTCATAACCCAAATCAGATATATGTGTGTTCCTTTTGTTACTTCCAGGATGAATCAGGCTCCTACCAGTGGCTTTGAGCAGGATGTTGGTTCCCGAACCACTCATCACCTCATCTACCCAGAAAGTGCCATCGACCTGGACAACAGCACCAGCCTGGTCCTGATTCCATTCAAGACTCTGGACCTGCAGTGGATCGTTAGCGCCCTCACTACCGGCACTATTACACAGTAAGTGCCTCCATTCCACTGTATATACCCATATTTATGAACTAAACAAGCATAACCACACTTATGTAATGTGTTGAGGGCAGAGCCGTGGGGACTTGGCAGCGGCCTATGCAATTACCCTCACCTCTATAGCGCACATAAGCATTTCTCAGCTAATTCCTTTTTGTTTCTGACTAGCAACTTCCTTGCCATGCTTCACTGTCACTGCGCACAACTTTTTATCCCCAGCCACAGCATAAAGTTATTTTTCAGCTGGAAACTTTAATAAAAGCCAGAATACCACCTGCTCAGCTCTGACATAGATACAGTGCTGAGTATATACAGACAGATATGACAGAGGCCACAGTGCCACTGTGGAATATTAGGCCAAATAATGGATGGCACCAGTGACATAATAAACCATCCAGAAAGAGATTGTGTCATTTGGCTTTGTACGAAAAGCCAAATACTGACTGTGGGTTGGTTTCAGGTCATGTATTAGGTCTTCTATGTATCTGATATTGGTTCATCACTAAAAACCGCTGAGGTACATGAGATTAGTGTTACTAAAATAGTATCAAAACTATATACTGATTTAATACTGGAACAAATAAACATGACATGTTCCCGTATAGTTTTAGAATGGCCTTGATCTAAAAGACCACATGGTACTAACTGGAGAATCTACTATTATTTTTTAAGTGAAAATCACCTTGTATTGTCAAAATGTGGAGGTTTTATTATCCTTGAGGTTCTAACTTAAATCAGATTTTTTACATTTTAAATCTAATCTTGTTGTCTTTTATCAGCTGTGTTCACTCTAACATTAAGTGCAAAAAAATAATCAACATTATTAACTGTATTAAACCTAATGGTGAACATGTATTCAAACATTCAGTCAAACAGGTATTTGTTTGTTCATCTTGTTCTTGACTGCAATTCCTGCTGTTCTTGAACTTTGTGCTACACTGTAAACCCACTGTGGGACAAATAAGATTTATCTGATCTTAGTTTATATTCTTTTTATTCATTTTCAATATTGAATTTGGTAGTAAACATGTCATTATGTCAAAAGACATTCATCCCTACCCCCCTGTAACCACCTGCCCCTGCATCCAGGTAGGGCATCATAATTTAATAGGCGTGGAGGAGTGGCTACAGCAGATACTAGGAAAAGCATCAGACATCTCAGTCCAGAAAAGTGCAGTACAAGAACAACAAAGATACTGCGCAGAACCCTCAAGCTCTCAGGCCTCTGGTAAAGGACCTGTGCTTGGAAAAAGGATGAAACCACCTATATTTATAGCAATGTAATGTAAGTCTCATTTACTGACTTTAAAATTGGAAAATACGTTCCACTGCAGAGACAAATGGTTTTCATAACTTTACTCATCACATCTTATATATATACTACATCAACAGAGAGTCAAATGTACAATAGAACAGCACAGCCTTCATAGCTGGCACCTTGTCAAATATGTATGTCATAAAATGACAACATGACAATATACCTAGAACATATACATAGGGAGCTGTGAGATTTATGCAATAACTTGGAATTGTCCTGTCTGTATAACACGGACTCAAGGGTGCGCATCATAAATTTGATTTTCCATATATTCATGCATCGGACAATTCAGATAATATCCTGCATTTCCCAACAGGGCAAAAACTATACCCACAGTTATTGAAATACAGTACACAAACACAACAATAATCAACTCCACTTATGAATCACTCCATTTAAATCAACAATTCCTTCTTGCCCCATCCTAAAACATTTGTCAAAGCACATTGCTTATTGAAGTTTACTGCCAACAAGCTACCAAACAACCAGCAACCCGCCAGACAACCATTTTGCCTGATAGGTGTTTGAGTCTGTTATGCTGATGCTAACCCTAGAAACAATTACATTCCTAAACACCAAGCTACAATTTCCAAACACATCCCCTGGTCTGCCTGTTTCTCAAATGACAAATAACACAAAAGACTCTTCAATCTCCCTATAAATATCACCTTCAGCTGCCCTATCCCCATCCAGCGCTACGATTAGCTTGATTAGTGGTCAGCCAGAAAAACAAAACATGTCTGAACCAGCCAATATTTTAGACAGAGGGACAAACAAATGTATCGTTTAAACGTACAGCTGTCTCCCTACTGCGCCAAAGCAATCATTCTGCATCATTTACTTCCACTCCACTGGCAGTAATAACCGCATTAGGCTAGTCATTACCACGCGCATTGGATTGCTACTTTTACAATCACTAGTCTTGTTAAATGAAACTGGACGTCGCTAAATGATGGAACCATGTTAGGAGCAATCATCGCAAAATTAATATAAGTTTTGTTTGGTGCAAAAGTTGTGAGGAAATTGGAAAGTGAAGCAGCTTGGATTCTTTTAATACCCTTTTGCCATCTAATGTTATCTGCAAATTCTAACAAGACACAGTCATTGCACTCATAATGAGCTACTTTAATTGGAAATATTACTTTTAGTTCCATTGCTGAGCTAATCTTGAGAATTAGCACGGTCAATTAAAAGTACTTTTGTTACTCACAACTTGTGTCAATGTGCTGTTTCATTTATTTTTGATATAACTCCATCATCCATATTAAATTGTACTAGATCTTAAGTTTCTAACTGCAGATGCCCAATTAGTCAATCCAATTAAAGCAACACTAGTGCGCATTTGGGTATCTATGTATCTTTATTTAGCGTGAAGTTGATTGAAGAGTATATGACATAATGACAAATAAGCTTTCAGTAATCCTCAAATATTTCAAATGTTCACAAATAAATGAAAAAGATTCTCATAAGTAGAGCTGTAGTCAATTAAAGATATTCTTGGGTGACTAAAGACATGCTCTGCTGATCAATTAGTCGCCAAAAAGGGGCCGTAGCAAAAATTCTATAAACTATTTAGTATCTCCATGTGTCTGACCCAAACTGTGCTCACAAGACTCCAGCTACACGAGAGTTCATGCAAAAACAACTATTTAAACTGAAAAGTACGAGAAAACCGTGTTCTTATATGCAAAAAAAAAAAAAAAGATTAAACACAGGATTCCAAAGCCCCCTTCTCTTTTCTGCTGTTGTCACATATAAATCGTAATCGTGTTTATATAAATGGACATAGCTCACTTTCTAGCAACCACGTTCCAACCAGGAAGTGATCATGGGCACACTTCTGGCTCCATCAACTCTGGCTCCAATTCACTTTACATTGAAAACTGTGTCCTCTCTCTGTAACTGCTGCTGTCAGACTCGTCATTATGTTCTTAAAATGTTCATATTAACCTGCTCTACATGATCCCGATGTTTTTATTTCACTATTCCCCCATAAATCCAGATATGAACATTAATAACAGACAAATCAGGAGCCATCTTTCCCGCTACCGTTAGCAACAGGTTTGATTGACAGCGTTACAAAGCGCTCGTTCCCTGCTAAACCAATGGTGTGGGTGGGAAGGGGCGTTACCTTCATCAGCCTTCATCATCTGGATTGGCTCTTTGGTTGCTATGATACTTGCAGTCGGAATTCCAAATATGGAACTCGGCTCCAAATTGGCCACTATAACTGCTCTAGCCTCGATGAGCTTCATTTGACAGGAGCTGAACACTCTGGGTGATGTCACACTCACTTAGTCCACTTCTTTACACAGTCTGTGGTATAAATCCCTATAATCTAAACAAAATGAGTAAAGGATTGCAAATCTACCTCATAAATCAAAAAGGAATGGCAAGAAAATTTAGGAAGAAATGCCTTATTTCTGCAACAGTAACTGCAGTCTTGTGGTTTAGCAATTGCCCTGTGACCAGATGGTTGTATTGAACATCTCCAAATCCCTTTTTCAGTTGTGTTACAGAAGTATGATTCATTGTGTCATTATGTGTGCATTTAAAAGTGTTGGAAGTACCCAGTAAGAAGATTTAGTTGCAATGGAGATAGCAACAGCACCTGACAAAACAGCACCTTTTAAACTCTATCTCAGTTTATTATTGTATGCTTTGAGAGTGCAGCTTGTTTGCACATCAACAGATTCACCATCTGTTACTGGCATTTTAACACTCTTTTTTATGCAATGTACTCAGCTCAGTCCAATAAAGTTTAACTGTATGCTTGCTCTCTTGTCATATACAGAAATATTGAGTAACATTGACACCCATAACAGAGCACTTAAACCTTTTTAATATTTTTTTTTATTTCAGTACCTATTTGCCGGTGATGTCCAGGATAAAGGCTAACAAAGATAAGGTAAGTTAAACTACAATATTAAACAAATCACGGCTTCAAACATTTGACTGCATTGAGTGTGGACACAAAGTTGTTCGGGGATTATTGCAGTTTGAAACCACATTTTGTAAGATTCCATATGGGTATCATTATGAATAATTGCTTAAGAAAGAGTGATAATTTACTGCTCAGGACTGGACTCGAGCCTAAGAATTTGGTTTCTCCCACTGTAAATCATTTTGTATTTTGTTTTGCACAGAGATGGAAAGTTATAGCCAGCTGAAACAAGCAAATTCACTTTAGTGCTTGAAGTACATTTGACAGTGGCTATTGGATTTCCTAGTTTCCTCAATAAGGCCGTACAGAATCAAACTTTGACAACTTGATCTATGAAATTCTATTGTTTTGTCTGTCAACTCATCATTAAAGCTGTCTGACTGGCACTCATGCAGTGGATTAAACCAGGACTCTGAAATACCTTGTTTGGAAATGACTTCTTTATTCGTCCACATGTCGCAGCCTCCAGGAAAAATACCTTTGTTTATTCCACCACATCTGTTTTTTTTAGTGAAAATGGTGGTGTTGAATTGGGACAAAACAGATTGTTAGCTTTTTTTTTTTTTTCCTTCTTGAGGCAACCAATCAGACAGCTTATCAGACTTGTAAAAACAGAAATGTTTAGTTTCTCTCTGAAGGCCTTTCCTGTGCCAAAAAAGCATGCCTCTATGGAAATACTCTCGGCTTATTATTAGACATGTGATTTTTGCCAGCTATACTATAAAAACATTTATAGAAGTAAAGTTTTCCATGTGGTTGAATGATGTGTATCCATGTTCTTTCCAGGTGCTGATTTACAGTCCCACATTTTTTAAGTATGTCTATGAGTCTTGGCTTGAGGGACACGGGCGATATCCCTCCACTGGGTTCCTGAGCTTACTGTTCGCAGTCCACATATGTGATCAGGTGAGGCTGGCTGATCTAACTCAAAGGCACATTTTGAAACTTTTCTGGTGGATTGTTTTTTTGTTTATTTTTTATTTTTTCTCATGGAGATGTTTAGTAAAAGTCAAAGTTAAATCTGTCAACTGGACAAAAGTTGCAGAAGTGAAGACTCTTCACTGCACATCCAAGCCTCTTCTTTATTTCTGGTCAGATTACTGTTGGACCTATATCTGTCTGAAGGGAGAAGCTAACTACACCTAAACTGTAATAGGTACTATTTACAGTTTCAACCTTAATCAGCCTACTGGCTATCTCTATTGTTCTCTTTGTTTCCTTTGTTTGCTTAAAGCTGGTTTGGATGAGCAGCGAAACGTCTTCACTTCTACAACTTTTTGTCCAGATTTAACTTTGGCTTTTACTGTGAATTAGACCTGGACAACTGAGGAATTATACAGACATCATGGAGAAACTTATCAATATTACATTTATTCAATTACAGTTTCACAGTTTTTTATTGCTCAAAGATACTTCATAAAACATGCATTCTTATAGTGAGCAGGGTTGCCTCTCCAAAGATCTGATCTGTTACTTAGCCTGGTTGCATCATCTGTTTGTCTCCATGGAAATAGATACGGTTACTTCTCCATGGAGACAAGCAAGTGGTGGATCATTAAAAAAATATGGTATAAATTGGATTTTTTACACAATGAAATCAAAAAAGAAAAATATGCATTCTAACTTTACGACTTTGCTGTAAGAGGAACGATTGTCAGTCAAAGAATTGCCAAACCAAAAAGACGTGTATTTGACTGCACATTCCATTTAAATTATAACTATCCATAAATCTAGTTTAAGATGGACTGCGATGTGGGAATGTGTTTGTTGTTTGGAGTAGCATCAAAACAGATCAAGAAAGAAGATGAAATGCCATAATTTAGACACAATTTCTACAGTTCTACTCAAATATCACAATTTCCAAAACATATTCCATACCAGTATTATGATTGTTTTTCTCTTCCACTGTTTTAAAATAATTATAGAGACAGTATTATGCAAAATTGACTTTTTAGATCTTTCTACCATGTAACTTTACAATGTGACGCGATATGCAGTTAATTTGCTATATGCACCCTGATTGTGTTATCATGGTGCTCTGAAGGGGGAGTGACTCAGTGTGGAGAGCAGGGACTCGTCAAAAACTAAACTGTTAAGTAATATATTGTTTTCGGCGAGTATTGCATCTGCAGATTATTTTTTATTGCAAATAATAAAATATAGCATGCTGATCTAAATGTGCAATGTGTTACTAATGAACACTCCATAGAAGTGTACCCCTCTTAGAGGCTGTTAGTTTAGTGCTGTTGAAATCTGCTGACTCTGCTTCCCTCTTGCTTTAGGTCAACATATTTGGATTTGGTGCAGACCAAAAAGGGAACTGGCACCACTACTGGGAGGATAACCTCTTGTCCGGAGCTTTTCGACACACGGGGGTCCATGATGGAGACTATGAATACAATGTGACCCTGCTCCTGGCGGACAAGCACAAAATCAAGATGTTTAAAGGCAGATAATAGTGAGCCATGTGCCTGTGCTGCGAGACAGCCTAACGAAGCCCAGCGCCTTTAATGATGCCTCACACCTCCACCTGCTGACACGCTTAAAGGACATGTTCACACAAGCCCTTCTGATCGGCTCTTTTAGGAATCTGAGCTCCGGCCACAAGAGGAGAATGATGACCATGAATGTGTAATTGTCAGCTTTGTGACGGGCAGAATTGTGATAATTAAAAACCTAAAGATTTTTTAAACTTTGTGAAGGGATTGTTGTCAGAAAAAAAAATCATAAAAAAGGTGCACTCTGTAATTGTCTGGTTGCTTATCGCAGTGATTATGTTATTACTTTGCCTGGACTGTTCCACATTATGCCTTTAAACTTGGCTAACCCCATGGAGATAACCAGGTAATGCCACACAGTCATGTTTTGAAGTGTGGTTGTTTTTTTTGTTTTTTTTAATGTGTTTGGAGCTTTCGACCATGTTATAACATTGGCTCATCAAAAGATGGCTGAAGACTTTTTATATGTCGACCTTGCTTGAGTAATTTAGCAATCTCTCCTGGGCCCTGTTCGAACCCTCATTGTGGTTAGAAATACAAGCCTGTCCAAGATTCAACCCACATGCCTAAGTAACCCACTCTCCCACACAGCCATTTTTAAAATATATACACAAAAGCCTGATAAAAAAAAAATAAATAAAAAAAAAAATATGGTTCAACTTCACAAACCTGATGGGATTTGTTAGGAATGAATACCCCGTAGTAGTATGCCCTCTTTAATGCAATTTTATGGAACATTCCAGGCAAAGCAGTAACCTCTGCATGGAGACAAGATAGTGACGGACCCTTTATCAGAAAAGTTGCATATGGCACCTTTAATGTAAAAAAAAAAAGTATTTTTACAGTGTAAATTATTTGACATGCATAGAAAGATGGCATGCAGTGGTAAAGAAGTGTTTTACATATTTTCGATTCACTACTGACCTGTGAAATGCCATCCAAATACAGCTATTACTTAGAATGCAAACTCTTCCACACTAGGCTGAACCCAAGTCACAATCCTTTAAATGCAACAATACACCAAGTCCTGCAAGCACAATGAGAAGTTAGAACATTGTGCAGCTGTCAAGTGTGTTGGTTGCATCATAGTGGATTTTATTTGATGACACCCCTTATTGGAAATACTACAATAATTAAATCATGACATTGGCCAATTTAGTCATTTTGGTCTAGAAAATTGCACAGAGAGGTTACGTAAAATGGTGGAAATGTCTCCAAGTGCTAACCCTGTGATTAACTGCTGATTTTCCCAGAGTGCACCCCGCCTCACTTATCCTCTCCGTCGTCGTTACAGCGATGTAATTCAGCCACATTTCCATTCTGATCGTTGAACAAAAATGAGCGTCACAACCTGATGTAAACAAGATAAGTGCCATGCACATTCTACACCAGGGGTTCTTAAACTTTTTGAGGTCAGGAACCCCTTATCAGTATGAACATTTCCCAAGTACCCCCTATTGTCCTCCACAATGGCATTGCAATAGAATTGAGACTATGTTTATAATGAAATATGGGTGAAGGATTTAGACACAGTCCGGATTGTATTGCTGTAACTGTTGCCATCAAAACATTATATGTTTTGTATGGATTATATATCATAAGAAATTGTAGTATTTAAGTTATGATCAGTTGTTATCTCAGTCTTTGGGGACTGCCAACACATGGCCCAGGGACCCCCAGGGACCCCCAGTTTGAGAATCAGTGTTCTACACAGTCCGAGGATACAGGCGCAATAGGAGAGGTAGAAGTCTGTCTTGTAACTATCACTCAGTACAGACACAAGGCCATCTTCACTATTTCATCTGGTAGTCTATTTCATATTCTGATACCGGCTGTGGAAGCAAGTCATTTTGTTCCCATCACTGTGATTTCTGAAGGAATTTCAGAAAGTAGCTTCTCCTCGGACTTACTCATGCCATAATTATCTGCAGTGAAATGCACTTTGATTATGGCAAAGGTGCACATTCACCAGAGGAAACACTTCCTGCGGCGGAGAAGACTCGGAGGTAGAGTGTGGAAAACTGTATGTAAATGGGATATACTCATGAGTTTTGAGTTTGCACATTACTCTCACAGTATTAAGTAGTAGTAGTAATCAGTATATCATGTGTTCGTGTTTTTTTGTTTTTTGGGCTTTTTTTCCAGTTGATTTTGCCAGTTTAAATGTTTATTCAATTTAAACTTTTCTGGGTTCAGAATACAACTTGATAAATACAGGGAATAGAAAACTGTTATCATAACCTAATAATGCATATTCCTTGAGTCAAGGTAACATTGGTACCAGATGAGGGACATACATGTCTGACAAATTTTTTTTTAACATATATATATATATGTGTGCGTGTGTGTGTGTGTGGTGGTGGTGGTGGGTGGGGGGGGTTGGGGGGGGGGGGGGGGGGGGGGGTGCGAGCGTGTGTGTGTGAGTGTGTATACACACACACACACACACATTGGTCAATCTGCAAACTCTAAATGTACTTTTAGGCAGGGCAGTTACGCAGGGTGAGAGCTCTGAAGTGTAATATAGTGGCACATACCACTCTTTATTACATGTTTGGGATTTAGAAATAGTTTTATAATACAATACGGACAGCGCACCATGGGCTGATTTGGTCATAAAATGTTGCGTTTACAATACACTTAATGGGAGAATAATAAAACTCCTCCCTTCTACAGTTTGTAGATTCACCTTATTGATAAGTGAATTCGTTTTTAAAGCTTTACTTGGAAACTTTTGTTTTTCTTCTTTTACTATGAATCAATGAACCAATGTAATATTATCAATATTATTATTATCAACAATTTATTTCCAACCTATAACTGAATCAGTGCGTGAACTAATTCTAGACCACAAATTAGCCACAACTTTTACCACCATATCATCTGACCAAAAGTTGTTCCGGTCTTTCATTAGAGTAGATTTATGTTATCTCCTCCATCAACTATACCATGTGTCTAATGCTGGCATATAAAACACACTCTAAACTGACGTCCCATAAAACTGGCCTTTAAGTTGTCAGAGTGTACTAAAACAGTGCCAAAGTTACTAATAGAGTCTGTATAATGTATGTACAGGGAGGCATCACAGGGTCCAGTTAGTACCGGACCAAGGAACATAAATCCATTTGATTCTGTCACTCACCATAATGAAGAATAGATCCTTAAACCTCTAGTGTCGTCTTATGCACACGGCTTGTGTAGGGGTGCCTTAAATTGATGTACTGCACATTGTGACTGTACAAGTTCTATAATATGGGTAATGTAAAGTGCCTTTCACTCATTTTACTATGAAATTTTACTGTGATGTTTTCTTTGTTTGTTTTTTTCTTTTAAATATGTACTATACATTTCTTGTCTTGCATGTTTGATGACCATCCACAAATTCAAAGTAAACAGATTTTGAGGAGTGGTTTTCTAACATGGGGCACCTTATGTAAATATGTGGAACCAATAGAAGCTCTTAAATTAGATGTATAAATTGGGAAATGCATTTTGTTTTGTGACATTTGCTGGCTAACATTTCTTTATTGTGCCTTGACTTCTCCTAAAGTGGACAAGTAAGAGTAAAATAGTAAAAGGAAGTAACTGCATCTATATCAACCAACAACATAGTGGACAGCTCCATCTAGTGGCCAAACTCTGAATCACCTTTAATTTCACATGCAAGGTCTATTGTTGGACCCAATAAGTATCGTGATAACAATTATTTTAATGTTTAAATTTACTTTGAGGATTTGTATTGTTTTAATGCTAAAATAAAGTCTCTTTGTAACAGGACTTGTTCTGTGATAAATGTAAGGGTTGTGTGTCAATCAAATTTTTATTTGGTATAGTAGAATATTTATTTATTTATTTGATATCGACTTAGCAATTACAATGGACAAAAGAGATGCATTGTTTCAAGTGTTATAGCAAGAAATGCTAATTTTCGACATTTTTCATGAATAGAAAGTAGCTTCTCAAGTAATCTTTTCAATTCAAGTTTATTTCCACACTTAAAGGTGCACTGTGTAACTTTTCTGGTAGTGGCTCAACTTGTCTGCATTATTGCTTTGTCTGAAATGTTCCACTTCACTTACCAAGCATTTGTTTCACTTACGGATGTTTAATTGCTAGAAAAAAAAATACATTGGAAAAAAATGCATTGCTTCTGTGAGAGGAATCGCCACTCCACAGATCTGACCTGTGACCCTGGTTGCATCACCTGCATCAACCTTGATCCAATGGATACCGATAAGTATAATGTCATAATGTGCATCATCCAGGCAAAGCAACAAGCAGATGGTGAACTCCTCAAGAAAAGGTTACAGATTAGTTACAGATTCACTAGTATTAGTTGCACTTCTTGTTATACCAATGCAAATACTGAAGGCAGCAGAGAACCAGGATGTGTACTTTTCAGTATAGCAGTAATAAATGGTAAATTGTCACATTTTTATATAGCCTCTTTCCACCTTCAAGGTCCTCAAAGCACTTTACATCAAGGAACCACTCACCCATCCAGACACACACTCATACACCAGTGTACACAGACACTGGGGGCGAGGGGGGTTAAGTGTCTTGTCCAAGGACACAATGACAGCATCTATCTGTGGGAGCTGGAATCATACTGCCAACCTGTGGGTCAGTGGATCTGACCACTCAACCAGTGATGTTTATATTTATAGCGGGGATTTGAACAGCCAATCTTCAAATCAGTGGACAAACACTCTGAGATATAGTCGCCCACAATAACAATGCTGTTACCTCTGTAGTTTCTGTACTTCACTGCACTGATAGTAGCAATTGCACATGCACAATACCTTCGGCTAAGGTAATCCTGACACAGCCTAGTTCAAGACCTGGAGAAGGGTCCGCCTACTGCTCCTGACAGTTCAATTCAATTCAATTCATTTATTTTTGTAACGCCCAAAATCACAACAACAGTTGTCTCGAAGGGCGTTCATGTTTTGGTTGATGGGGGAAACCGGAGTACCCGGAGGAAACCCATCCAGACACGGGGAGAAACATGAAAAACTCCACACAGAAAGGCCTGGTGACCCGGGGATCGAACCAACCTTCTTGCTGTGAGACATGAGTGATGGCACTCAGTCACCGTGCCGCCAAGACACAAAAAACAGGGTGCCCCAGCAGCACTGAAGGACGAGTCAAATGCAGAGGACAAATATAGAGGCTATTGCTAGGTTTTCACAGGCAACAAGTGCGAAATTATCTGGAAATATGCGGTGTTCATTCTGTCTCGGAATCTCTGAGGTCTCAATGTAAAACTGAAAATCTGTCCATTCATGACGTAATAACACCAATGTTAAAAGGTGGGGACAATAAAGTGTTCCATAACTGTGGTCATTTTAGTAGTTACAGAAGTGCCAGAATTAATATATTTGCACCTGTGGAAGTTGTTGGTAATAATAATAAAGCATTTCCTCCTACTTGTACTTTTACACCCTCTCTAGCAGTTACACTCAGCTTCTTTCTGAGAACAAGTGTCTTGCCCAAGGACACATCAACAGTATACAGTGCTGATACCAGGCCCCAAAATGCCAACTTTTAGGTCACTAGACAAACCAGCTGTGCCATGTTTAAAACTTATGCTAATTTGACAATCCACTGCAGTCATCTTTTACATTACTGATCTGATGTTTCCTTCTCACATGTATCAATGAAATGAAATGCGCCCACTCTTGACACTAAGTGCGCCCATGTTTTATTTTTTGATTTATTAATTTTTTTC
The DNA here is from genome assembly GCF_009829125.3 of Periophthalmus magnuspinnatus. Taxonomy (NCBI): domain Eukaryota; kingdom Metazoa; phylum Chordata; class Actinopteri; order Gobiiformes; family Gobiidae; genus Periophthalmus; species Periophthalmus magnuspinnatus. The sequence goes on from NC_047136.2 coordinate 28,322,995, forward strand.
CTAAGTGCACCCATGTATCCTCTGTCTTTAATGTGTTATGATGCTTCACGCTACAGCTGTTTTTCCTGGAGAAAGTCCTCCACCCGCACCCCCATGCCCCCAAAACTACCATTAAAGAGATTGCTGAATTGCTGAGTCGTTAAAACCTTGACTTGTACTTGTAGAGCCCTATATTTTCAACAGCTGCCTTAATGCAATGTGCATGCTTTATTAAAATGTAATCAGACGTGGCTTAGTCGGGCCTCCATGATAATGACATGGAAAAGTAATTAAAGACACCATGCTGTGAGTTGTATGGAATTTCAAATTGCTAACAGTTTCATTATGCTGTAAGGTTTGCCCTATAGAAAAATCATTACAATTTAATTAACCCCATTCATCAAGTGAGATTAAAGATTCTTAACTGTAGAAAGGAAAGCTCAAAGATGGTTGCATGGATGTTGAATATAGTTTTTGTGCTATTTCTGATTAGGTGATATATTATTGCAATGACGTGATGCAAAATAATACACCAATGAACACTGAATAAAATAATGCACCATTGAACCACTGAATACACACATGCATTGAATTTATATATTGACACCCCAAGTGTTTTACAGTGTATCATTCATTCACTCCACATTCAGTTAAGTTACTACTATACACACAGCTGCCCCAGGGCAGAGTGACACCATCAGCGCCTCCAACCATCACATTGCGTCCCACTGACTCCTGGTATGTGGTGTCTTGTCCAATAAGCCCTGGCCTTTCTTAAGTTTAACAAGCATGTTCAGTCATTTGTGCAAAGGGCCTAATTTAATCCTATTTTGTATTTATAGAATACAACAGAATTAAGTTAAACAAATGGGTTTAGAGCTACTACCTCAATGTGTCGTGCATTTGCATACTGTAGTATTTTCTAGTCCTGAATTTAAATAGTGACACCCCAAGTGTTTTACAGTGTATCATTCGTTCACTCCACATTCAGTTAAGTTACTACTGTACTACTGTGTTAGTCTAGGACTAACACAGTCTAGTCTAGTCTAGGACTAACACAGGTATTTGTGGACTGGTGTCAGCAGAACCACCTCATCATCAATGCAGGGAAGACCAAGGAGATGGTGGTGGACTTCCGCAGATGCCACTCTACTGCCCCCTCAGTGAACATCCAGGGAAGGGACATTGAGAGAGTGGACTCATACAAGTACCTGGATGTTCATCTGAACAACAAATTGGACTGGACTCACGACACAGATGCACTGTACAGGAAGGGCCAGAGCAGGCTCTATCTCCTGAGGAGACTCAGGTCTGTTGGAGTGAGAGGGCCACTCCTGAAGACCTTCTATGACTCTGAGGTGGCATCAGCCATCCTGTACGGTGTGGTCTGCTGGAACAGCAGCATCACAGAGAGGGAGAGGAAGAAGCTGGACAAGGTCATCAAGAAGTCCAGCTCCGTCCTGGGCTGTCCTCTGGACTCAGTGCAGGAGGTGGGGGACAGGAGGGTCCAGGCTAAGGTCATTTCTATGCTGGGCCATGAGTCTCACCCTCTGCAGAATGCTCTGTCTGCCCTGGAGAGCAGCTTCAGTGACAGACTGATTCACCCTCGCTGTGTGAAGGAGAGGTTTCGCAGGTCTTTCCTTCCTGCTGCTGTCAGACTGTACAATGAACACTGTTAACACTGAACATGTGTCATTCAACTATACCCATGTGCAATGCTGAATACCATGTAAATCCAGTGAAGTCACTTTACTGAGATTTATTCTGTTCATATGCTGCACTGTCACTCTTTCTGTACATAATAGCCTAATTTTTATTAGAGTCTATTTTTAGTTTATTTTTTAAGTTTATTTTTAAATTATTTTAAGCTATTATCTATTATCTTGTTTTATTGCATGTTACCATTTTCCTGCTGTTCTTGAACTGTGCGGTGCAATGCTGGAATTTCCCCACTGTGGGACTAATAAAGGCATATCTTATCTTATCTTATCTTCACAGTTTCACTACTCAAGTTCTGGGGTCTCTATGGCAAATTGCACTGAATTTTGTCCAAACTGAGGTATGTCCTTAAAAACACCTCTGCAGTTCCCAGTGAGCTTGAGGCTTGAAATTACTTGAGAAGCACTAAATGTGTGGAAACACTGTTTCCTTCACTTATATGCTAGGATTACGCAGTTGGCCTAAAAGAGATTTTGAGACACTGAAAATTCATTTAAGGCCATAAACGATTTTTAAAAAGCTTAAAACTTTGTACAGTCCCTCAGGCAGTACTTGCACAGCGAAAGTGGCTGGGATATCTGTTGTAGTTTCCTGCATTTTCCTACATTTTCGCTTTTCAGACTTTCTGCATCTGAAGAGTGCAGACACAAACCTTCCTTGCTCCTGCTGCTTCCTTATTTACTTTGCTCTTAGTCATTTTACCTGAAAAATGTGTCTAGTTATGAAATTATTTTGGTAAAAAGTAAACCAACACTTTTAAACCATGTTTACATTTTTTTAACAAACTATCTGTCGAGCCAGCGACATGTCCCGTGTAAGAAACCTAAGAAATTAGGAGATGGTGCTATCAGAGAAGTGAACCATGGAGGAATCCAAACTTTCTCTTATCCCCAGTCACACTGTTTCTGAGATTACAAAACTCTTGCCACAAGTTTTGTCAACACACCAAGGAGTTAAACAGCTGATTGTGCATAGGGGTGCAGTTGACACCAGAATGGAACAGACCAAAATCTTGAAAAGGGATTTAAATTATAAATTATTCACGGAGCTTGATAAAGTGGAGGTTAAGACATTCATCAGTGGACCTCTTCCTAGCATAGACAGAAGGAAGATGAACAAATTTACCTGACTGTTTCAGCTGAACACATGGCTGTTCAACGTGTGTGTGGCCAGAGGACTGCACTACATTGAGAACTTTGATCTATTCTGGAAACAAGAGGACCTGTTCAAGGGCAATGGCCTACACCTGAGCAGAGGTCTGAGGCACTGGCCTAGACATTTTGCTGCATCTACTCTCTCTAGGGACTTCTCACTCACTTTTCCTCTCCACCTTCATCCATGGCCCTTCCCAACCATCTAGAAAGATCAGGAATTTGGATGGCTCCCCTCACATCTAATATAGTGAGAACAAGTTCTGGCCTCAACTATGCTGAGCTCTTCTCCTTACAAAACTATGCCTGTTTCAACATCAAAGGACCTGCCACCTATCACCCCTCGTCTTTCACCCAGACTCCTCCCTGCTACACCTCCTCAGCCTCACCTGCTTTTCCTTTCTTCATTATAAAGATAATATCTGACTGAGGCCCTGTGATGGAGCTATATCTGCATTCACCCCACATAGACTGATTGATAAAAGGACAGTCCAATCAGAGAAATTTAGTTCACATTCCCTGTAAGAAGATAACATCCTGTCCTACTGAAACTAATCTGAAACTTGCTGTGCCCAATGTCAGATCTTTATGTAACAAAAAAATTTTCAGTAATGACTTTATTTCTTCTTTTAAACTTGCTTTTTCTCGAAACATGGCGCGACCAAAAACACAGGTAATGCAATTCTAGTGGAATCAACTCCACCCAACTTAAAATTTGAATCTGAAAGACGAACAAACAAAAAGGGTGGAAGTGTGTGTGCGCGCTTTTTTGGAGATAATTTAGTTACTCACAGGTTGTCATTTGGGGTGTTTTCATCTTTTGAGTATGTTTCCTTTAAAATAGAGCTAAAACAATTCCCCTCCATACTCTACTTAGTCATATACAAACCTCCCCAGCACTGTCCAAATTTTATTGATGATTTTACTGAGATGCTTTCATTCGTATGCACAGACTTTGATGGTTTAGTCATTACAGATGATTTTAATGTACATGTGGATAATGTGTTTGACAGAAAAGCTAAAGAGCTCAGTTCTGTCCTTGAAACCTTTGGTCTGACTCAGCATGTCAGCGAGCCCACCCACAACAGAGGGCACACTCTGGACCTGCTCATTACAAAAGGAGTAAATATTTCAAATGTCAATGTGGTGGATGTTGCTCTGTCTGATCATTTCTGTGTCTTTTTTGACATGTCTTTTATTCCCAAACCAGCTTTTGGTCCTGCAGTTGTTAGAAGGAGACACATAAATGATAACATAGGAGCACTGTTCATAGAAATTATACACTTTGAAAATGCTAATGTTGATGCTAATGTTGATGATTTTCATAAACTCTGTATCTTTGACAAACATTTATATAGAAAAGGTGTACATGTACAACCACAGTTTATGTAAAAGAAGCGAGAAGTATTTTTGGACATTAATGGAAGTTGCTGTAACAACTCCCATGTCCCTCTAGCTCCGCTGCCATTAGAATTAATTTCTACATCTAAATGCAATGAGTTTGCAGTATTAAAAAGGCCATCAATATCACAACACAAATAACATCCCAGTACCCACTAAATTTCTAAAGTCTGTGCTCAAAATTTTTCTGTCACCACTCGCTTGCATAGTTAACCTGTCACTTGTGGAAGAGCTTTGAAAAGTGCAGTTATAAAGCCTTTTCTAAAGAACAGCAGTCAGATAAAATGCCCCTGATCTGTGGGATGTCCCAGGGGTCTATCCTGGGACCCCTGTAGCTCAATCGCTACATGATGTGGTTAAGTCAGTTAATACGCAGCAATAATGTGTCCTACCACAACTCTGCAGATGACACTCAGATCTATGTCTCACTGCAGCAGGTGAATATGGACCAGTGGATTCCAACAGATTACTGTGTGGATGCAAACCAACTTTCTCCAGCTAAACTAGACACAACTGACGTCATAGTGTTTAGCCCATAGAACCAAAGAGAAAGCAGATTTTACCATCTAAAAACATTGCAAAAATCAAGAGTTTACAATCTAAAACAGACTTGGAGAGACTTATCCAAGCATTTGTCTCCAGTAAATTAGAATACTGTAATGGCCTGCTCACTGGCCTCTCCAAATGTGCAACAGGTCTCTGTACTAGCTTGCTGTTGCTCACAGTATAGACTTTTAAGCAGCTCTGCATGTGCACCAGTCTCCATGGCCTAGCAACAAAGTACATTTCCAACATGATAGTGCCATATGAACCATCTTGCACTTTGAGGACTTTGTGAGTTTGTGGAGGCCATAGAGGAGGACTATCGATCGGCCTCAAAGAGATTCTGGCAAACCGTCCGATGCCTAAGGAGGGGGAAGCAGTACTTCACCAACACTGTTTACAGTGTGGGTGGAGAGCTGCTGACCTCAACAGGGGATGTTATTGGACTTTGGAAGGAATACTTTGAGGATCTCCTCAAACTCACTGTCCCGTCATCCGAGGAGGAAGCAGAGACTGTGGACTTGAAGGCAGGCTCATCCATCACCCTGGCTGAAGTGACTGAGGTGGTTGGCAAGCTCCTTGGTGGAAGTCTCTGGGTGTTGTGGGGCTGTATTGGCTGATACATCTCTGCAACATCGCTTGGTGGACTGGCAGAATGGGGTGGTTGTCCCTCTGTTTAAGAAGGGGGACTGTTCTGACCAGTCTATTCTGCCTATTGTCTTTTAGTTTAACCAAGTGCCTGGCCCTTTAATAAAAAAACAAGACAAGGCAATGTGCGGGAGTATAACAGAAAGGTCACCGATGGCTGACGTGTGTTAACTAACCTGTAATAAGTTCATGAAGGCATTCCCTGTAACCTGACTGCGCTAGGGCTGCCCTTTGTCACTGGTTCTGTTCATTGTATTTATTGACAGAATTTCTAGATGCAGCCAGAGGGCGGAGGGGATCTGGTTCGGGGACCACAAGATCTCATCTCTGTTGTTCTGATTGCTTTATCGAGCCAGGGCCTGCAGCAGGCACTGGGGGGCAGTTTGGGATGAGAATGAGCTCCTCCAAATCTGAGGCCATGGTTCTCGATCAGAAAAAAGTGGCTTGCCCTCTCTAGGTGGGAGAAGGCAAGCCACCACAATGTTTATGCCTTAGTGTCCACATGGCAAATAGAATGCTGAATGCGTTCTGTTGAAAATGGCAATTATGGCAATTGAAACTGCCATAATGTGATATTAGCAAAAGCAAAATAGGAAGGTACAATTGTCCAAAATGTTTGCATGTGTAAATGTTTATTTGCACACTGGTAAAAACAAACACATATTTATTTTTTGCACTTACAAATATCCTTTTACACTTACAACTTTGTAATTTTACAAATACAAATCTCAAATTACGCTTTCACAAGTTTTGAGACATTTGTTGCTCCAAGTTTAATTAACAGAATGAAGGCATGACCTCCTTAAGTTAACTTAATAACATATGGAAAGAATGCAATACAGTAGACCAGTGCATTAATGAATTCCTTCTTTCCATTCTTAAAAAACACTGGATCTACACCCTTGTCCAGGCAGTCCATTATTCACAACTTACACGCACCCAGCGCATCAGGAACTGTGTCTTTGGAAATAGTTCATAAAATAAAAGTTAAAAGAGAAGACAGCTGTTGCATTCACATCAGTGCCACAGCTCCACAGCTGCAAACAGAGCAGCCATAATTCACCTGAAACATACAAGCCTCGAGTGAAAACTGGGAGTGCATTACCCAAGACACACGTCCCAATCTACGCGCTCACAGCACATGGTCCTAGGGCTTCTTAGGCCAGCGTGTAAGCTTTTCATATGGCAAATTGAACGCGGTATGCATTCTGTTACCATGGCATTTACCATGGTAATTGAACGGCGCATCTCCTGAGTCTCGGAGCCAGAGCTAATTTGTAATTAAAAATAATAAAAAATATATTTTTTTACACTTTCAAATATCGTTTTACGCTTCCATTTCAAAAGACCTACAACTCCTACAACGATTTGTCCAGTTGACAGATTTGAACTTTGTCTTCTGTTTTCAAAAGACCTACATTCACTGGTTGATTTTTTTTGTCATTTGTTTTATTGAAAACCTAAATTGACTAGTCATCATCAGCACACTGAAGTGGCGTAATGACTGGTGGATCTAAAATGAACAGGCTGGGTGTTGAGAGCTGGGTTGGAAGCTGAGGTGACGTGTGTGAGTTGGGTCCAAAAATCTTGCTCACAGGAGACTAAACTGACGAACCCGTGGAGGAATGGCAGTGTGTGGAAGAAAGAGCCGAGTCTTTGTAGTGCAAAGGTTGAAGCCACGGGTTGACCAGATCAGTGCCACAACTCCACTGTTGCCAGCAGAGCAATCGCAAGTAACCTGAAACATACTTATAGTGAAAACTGGGAGCGCTAAGGCTAGTGTGCAAGCTTGTGTTGAATTAATGATTTTTTTTAAAAACAAGAAATTTATTTAAGGCACTTTTTCGCATTGTTCCATCCCCATGTGTTTGACAGGTCCACCAGGTTATCAAACTCGGACTCACTTGTCGAAGGCACTGGGCACTTGCCACTTGGCCACCTCACCAAATGGGAAAAAAAGCTGCCAATCAGATGCTATATTTATGTGTTGTGTCCAAATAGTCAAATAGAACGCTGACATCCCAGGATGCTCAAATCCCTCTTTCATGTTAAGGTGGTGGTTCGAGGGGTACAACACAGTTTTTCTTCCACTGTCTGATGACGTCCCCAGTTGTGGTCAGCACCTCTCCACTCACAAAGCACATAGTGCTTCACCAACACAGTTTACATTGTGGGTGGAGAGCTACTGACCTCGACTGGGGGTGTTTTCAGACAGTGGAAGGAATACTTTAAGGATATCCTCAATCACACTGTTACATCCTCCGAGGAGGAAGATGTAACAGTGGGATTGAGGACTTGCGGGGCGACTCATCCACCACTCTGGGCCGAAGTCACTGAGGTGGTTGGTAAGCTCCTCGGTGGCAAGGCTCCAGGAGGTGTGGTCGTCAGGGATAGTACTGCTGGACTGGCAGACTGGGTGGTGGTCCCTCTCTTCACACTCCTCAGCCTCACTGGTAAGGTCTATTTCCCAGAACCCAACCGGTAGTCAAACCTCGTATTCAGGAGGAGCAGTGTGGTTTTCGTCCCAGTTGCAGAACACTAGACCAGTTCTAAACTCTCCACTGGGCGCTCGAGGGTTCATGGCAATCAATTCAACCAGTCCTCCAAATCCGAGTCCATGGTTCTCAATCAGAAAAAGGTGGCTCTGTGGATAAGTGGAGAGTCCTTGCCTCAAGTGGAGGAGTTCAAGTATCTCGGGCATCTTGTCCACAAGTGAGGGAAGGATGGAGAATGAAATTGACAAGCGGATCTTGGAAGCTCGGAGAAGAGCTGCAGCTCCACCACATCGAGAGGAGCCAGCTGAGGTGGCTTGGGTATCTGTCCTGGATGCCACCCGGACGCCTACCTAGGGAGATTTTCCGGGCATGTCCCACGAGAAGGAGGCCCTGGGGAAGACCCAGGACATTCTGGAGGGACTGTGTCTCTCGGCTGACCTGGGAACACCTTGGGGAAGACAGGAAGATCTGGAGGAAGTGTCTGGGGTGGGGCAAGTCTGGGAGTCCCTGCTTAGACTGCCCAGGATAAGCAGAAGGAAATTAATGAAACCTGGCGAGGTTACTGCTCTTAAGATTTTAGCTTGTACATAAATAAATTTAAGTGAACCAAGGAAAACCCAGACAAAGAAATCCACACCCAAGTGCTCATACCATTTTACCCTGTTACAGTAACTAGAGAGACTCTGGATTTGATTTCAAAATAAACTTTATTAATCACCAGAATCATATTGTACACATTGACCTCTGACCTCTGACCTTTTAAATACATTTTATCTGTTCATTTATTATATAAATCTTTATTTTTGTTTTTCTCTAGAGTGTCATCCATTTAAAATAAAGCACCATCTGAAGAGGGATTGTGATTGGTCCATTGTGGAATAGGGTTCTGTGATTGGCCAACTGTGTGCACAGTGTTTTGAAATTCCACAGTTACAGTGTTGTCATCTGTGACTGGCAAGGTGTGTGCACAGTGTTTTGAAATTGCACAGTTACAGTGTGGTCTTCTGGGATTGACCAGCTGGTCGCAGTGGGCTCTGTGATTGGCTGGTGCAGTGGAAACGGAATCTCAGGAAGTGGACTTTTGGTTTGATGTGAAAATCAGCAGGAATCCTCCAGTTCCACATTTTCTGAACCTGACAAAAAACAAAATAAGATTATAAATAATAAATAAGACCACTAAGAGAGTGTTTTACACCAGATATCCACTGTCAGAATCTGGGTATTCACTTAGAACAGGCTAAAGAGGCCCCTAGAAGGAATCAAAACACTGGTCAAACCCTTAGGCTTAAGGTAAGTGTAGGGTATGGTTAGGGTACGGTTAGGGTAGGGTTAGGGTTAATTTAGGGTTAGGTTAGGTTAGGAGTAGGGTTAAGGTTAGAGTAAGGGTAGGGTTCTTTATCTCCAAAAAAATTATGAGCAGTTTGACTCACCTTCAGGACCCTGAGAGTAGTACGATTCTGTGGCTGGACCTGGGTCTGGACCTGAGGAGAACAAGAACCAGATCCACCAGAGCGAACACTATAAATCTGTTTTCTACAAATCTATTTTCATAGGGTTAAGGTTTATATTTATACATCCATGGAAAAGGGATAGGGTTAGTGTTTTGGTAGGGTTAGGGTTAGAGTTACTAACTCAAGACAACACTTACATTCTTCTAAAGAGAACCAGGGCACAAATCATCTCTCATAAACGCTTTTATTCTAATGTTATTTACATAGTTCTGTACTATCTGGTCTGTTAGACCAGATTACAATGTCTGGTTATCACAGTTATTGTCACTACATTAGCCCCATTACATCTTTGTTTTTTTTGTTTTGTTTTGTTTTTCAGTGCTTTTCCATTTGTTTGCATGAGCCTAATAATCCAATATTAATTCATAAACATGTGTTAAGGAAACAAAACACAGCCCCAGGTTACAGCATTATAACTATAAGCTCACATGAGACAGTTTTGTGTGATATAGCACCTTTAAATGGACTAGTTTGTTTCAGAATCCTGCACAGTAACCCACAGGTGTACACCTAACACATATGTATACCTAACACTACATGTGTAGAGCTAAAGCCAGATGTGCAGGCCTAGACATAACACTGTATGTGTAGACCTAGCACTACATAGGTAGACCTAACACCACATGTACAGTAACACCACTTGTGTAGACCTAAAGCCACATGTGTAGGGCTGTTGAAGCATCAACAGCGAAGCAAGGCAAGAAATTAAACTTTGGTCAAATCCAAGAAAAGCACATGTTTCCCTTTACAAATGCACAAAACATCTGTACAATTTTCAAAGCAAAACTCTGTCATAGTAACAACTAGAAATGTGTTTGAAACAAATTGCAAAGTGTGCACGACAGAAAAACATGACTACACCTCAGTCATAGTAATATAAACAATTATGGACACACTTTGGTAGAGTGGACTGACCCTCCTCCACAGACAGAGACCAGGTGCCAATGAAAAGGAGCAGAGAGGACTCTGGAAATAGTGTCGAGGCTCATATTTTATATTGGCCTTTTCAAAAGAGAGATGCACAACAGCAATACGTCACTACCCCATAGAGATCTAAATGTGAGCTAGCTGGGCACCATTGTGCATAGAGCAAATTCTGGTTCAGACATGGTTTGTACCTGGAATGGTCCCTGTTTAAACATAATTTACTTCTTAATTATTCTGTTAAGGCCTAGTTTAGTCCTGGTTCGGTTCTGTTTCAGTTCTCATTAAGTCCTGGTTCACAACAGACTGGTTATGTCTTGGTTCTCTGTAGCTACAGTAAGTGTACATAGAGCTTAGGGACTCACCAGGCTGTGTGTTTGTGAGGGGCACATCGGTTACAGCTGCTGCTCCTGAAACAAAACAGTGTCATTAAGGAAGTCATCTGCTCCTCTGACCCTCTCCTCTGCTCTTCTGATCCTCTCCTCCCCATCCTCTGCTCCTCTGACCCACTGACACCTCCGCTGACCCTATCTTCTGCATCTTCTGCTGCTCTGACTTTCTCCTCTGCTCATCTGCTGCATTTCTCTGTTCATGTATTCACTATCTGACCCATGTACCAAACCCAGTCTGGACACATTGTACTTTATTTATAAAAACTGAAAAGCAGAGGCTTCTGTATTTATGATGGGAATATACCTGAGTCTGTAGCTGTGTCTGTCACTGTGGTAACCAGCTCTGTCTGAGAGAA